>NW_007253072.1:756090-786044 GCF_000164805.1 Carlito syrichta
AGCGGCCACTGCACTCCAGTCTGAGCAACAGAGTGAGACTCCAACTCAAAAAAAGAAAGGTTTTCCACTAACAGCATAGCCAAAAGTCTACCTCTCCCTCTCTCTCTTCACACACAGGCACCCATGTACACATATGCATGCACATACATACATACACACATATGCAAATGTACTTGCACATATATACACATACACATATGCACGCTCATGGACTTTCACGCACACACATAATTTTGTGCACACACCTATACCTACGTACACACATATACAAATGCACTAGCATGCATACTCACATGCACACATGCACCATACATCTACATGAGTGCACGCACATGTGTGCACATGTGTAACCATAATTCCCCACCTCCCTGCCACATCACTCTCCCTGTACTTCCTCCTCTGTCATCAGCTGTCATCTCTGTGGCAGTGACCCTCCCCGCTTTCCAAAGCCCCCTCTTTGTCTCCAAGTCCCCTTATTTTGTGGAGAGCAGTAACTGGAATTCTGATGTATCCGTTCTCCACTCATGACACGCTCAAGCCACAGTAGCCACGCTGGCCACTGTGTTTTTTTTTGAATTCCGTGTTTTTTTGCATCTTTGATTTTTTTTCTCCTGCAGATTCTACAGTCCAGTGTCAAGGAAGCCTTTCTGTTCCTGCTCAGATCCCACATTCTTCAAGCCCTCTGTTTCCATGTTTCTCACTCCCCACCCTCCACATAAACACGCCAGCTGGAACAAGCTTCCATCGCGGTTGACCTTGGAGCTGTCCTCCCATCTTGTTCTGCACAGGTCTGGCTCCCTCACTAGTTTATAACCTGCTCCAGTCAAGTGTGGTGTCTTATTCATCTTTGTAACCACCATGGGCTCTCACTCAGTACCACGCACGTGGCAGGCGTTCAATAGATATTTGTCAAGTTGAATGTAATTTAAACTAGGTCATTAATTCAGGTCTGTGCCAGGGGAACAAAAAAAGAAAGAAAGTCACATTCACTGAGATAAGCCAGGGTCATTTGCATACAGCGTCAGTCCAACCTGGAAAAAACATCAAATAGCAAATAATTTTCTATTAATATTTCAAAACAGAAAACGTAATGGGTTTTGTTTGGAAAGTAAGAATAGGAGTGATTTTTTTTTTCCTTCTACCTTTCAGCATTTTCCTATATTTTGTAAATAAATGTGTGCTTGTTTTATGATACAAATTAACTTTTAAATGAGTAAAAGAGAAATAGTATTATCATTGATGACATTATGCCCACTGGATAATTTTTTTTCAAAGTGTCTTTAAGGCAGTTCTGCTTGTTTCTTTAGCTGGCTAAAGAATTGTTCACCAGTTTCTTGATGCCATCAGTCCAGTATTCTGCAAAAGAGAGAAAAATGGCAATCTGGTTCTCTGACAGTCAGAAGCCAGTCAATCCACATGACCCATTGCCACCTTCCCTGTCTCCAGCTGATCCTTGGGGTTTAATCTCAGTCCTAAATCTCTGGGTAAAACTCTTCTATCACATTCTATGCTGTTGAATTATCACAATGGCTCCAATTTCTCTTCCCTCCCCCCTTCCTCCTTGCTTCCTATCTCCCTCTCTCCCTGTCTTTCCCCTCCCTCCTTCTCTCTCTTTTTCGTTAGAGATGGAGCCTCACTCTGTCACCCCGGCTGGAGTACAGTGACGCAATTATAGCTCACTGCAGCCTTAAACTCCTGGGCTCAAGCGATCCTTCCACCTCAGCTTCCTGAGTAGCTGGGACTACAGGCACATGCCATCATACCCGACTGCGGGGATCCTACCCCGCAAGGGTCATGAGATTTCCTGAAGGAGAGACAGGTAGGCGAAGGATGAAAATATTATATCCGGACACCTGTTTCCTGAACAGATGACAATTTAATGTTAGTTAACACAGAGCTTTTATACCATTTGTAAAGGGGCAAGACAAAGAAAATTCCTTCCTGTACATATTTTCTAAAAGTTACCATCTAGTGGTCTTAGCAATAAACAAACCAAGATTCCCATAAACATTCAGGCAACGAGTCTTATTCATAAGGCCAAAGATGATAGTTTTAGTCCAAAGTCCCGAATTACAGTCCTTGAACTGTCTCCAGAAAGTTTCCAAGTGTAAAGTTCTTCATGTAGCAGTAGTTTTCCTTCTGGGGCTTTATGGCCTTCAGAGCTTTGTAATCGCCTTTCTCATCCAGGTGTCTTCGTTACTTTTCTCTTATCCTGCAGTGCTTGTTTCTAAAGAAAACTCAAAAGAAGCTTTTAGTAATGTTTCCCAGGCCCCCAAGGTTGCTTTCTGTCTTTAGCTAAGTTATCATAAAAGTGTCTGATTAGTATATTATGAGTTCAGTGAAAACCCACTCTATAAATGTTAACTTAGAGTTTTAACTATCGAACTAAGTAAAAATCTTAAAGATAATCTTTATCCTAAGTCAGTGAAAACAGTGTTATAAATCACCTACATAACTCCTAGTTAAGTGTTAGAACTTATAATGAATTCATAATGAACTTACTATAAACTTGTGCTTCTAAAAAACCTTATGTCTAAACACTAAACTACATAATTCTAAATCAAATAAGGAGTGAATATACTTATATCATTTATTACTTAAGCAATATCTAGTAACTTATAACCAAGTGAAAGAAAGCATTCTTGATGTGCTTCAGAGTTTAACCCTTGCATATGTTAGAAAAGGCCAAGTGGCATAGTGGGAAAATGGAAAAATGAACCATGACATTCTCAGGTTAGCTGTGAGTACTTTGCATAAACATGCCATTTTCTTCTTCCACGACTGCACAGAATTTCTTCAGCCGTACCAACAGCAAAGATGGAAGACAGAAGGGCCTCAGCTGCCCGGACTCGCTTTGCGGCCGGGGGTCCTCAGCGCACCTGGACTTTGTCAATCAGGCGGGCCTCCAAGCCTGGCTCCCAACACCCAACTAATTATTTTCTGTAGAGATGCGGGGCAGGGAGGCGTGTCTCACTTTGCTGCCCAGGCTGGTCTTGAACCGCTGGCCTCAAGTAATCCTCCCTCCTTAATTAGCCTCCTAAAACATTGAGATTATAGGCATAAGCCGCTGTGTCCTGCTAAAATGGTCCTAATTTCGTCATTAAAAATCTTTTCAAAGTTAAATTTCCAGAAAGTTCTAGTTTAATTTTGGGAGACTTCATCTTGATTTTCCCTTAAGAGAGTCTAAAGTTGTCTTTAGACTAAAATAAGATCTCAACTCCTCAACCGAGTAGAAAACCTCTTCACCTGGTCCTGTCTACACATTCGGCCCCATCTCCAGGTGGAAGCGTTTCTCGGCGTGGTGGGCGGAGCGTCCCCATCAGAATCATCTCCCAGGTCCTGGTTAAAGTGTCGACTCCTGAGCCCACGCATGGATCCAGAACGGAAAACAAGTTCCCCAGGTGACACTCAGGTCCACCAATGCTTGAGCACTGCAGCTCCGGAGTCCCCAGACGACTCACCCCTCCTCCAGCACATCATGGCTTGTCCCGCCCTCTACATAGAACAGCAACCCCCCCCACCCCGATTCTCTGCTGACGCCTACTTAGTTTTCTTTCTATTTATTCATTCATTCGTTCATTCATTCATTCATTTATTATAGAGATGTGGTGTACAATTCAGGGTTAGGTATATAAACATTAATCATCAGGTACCCTTGTGGTTGAGGTATGCCCCTCCCTCCCCCAGCAGTTTCCCTCAACTGTCAATCCCACCCCCCTCCCCTGTTTTCCACCACTGCCGGAGATGTGGAGAGAAAGGACTGCCTCTACGCTGCTGGTGGGAATGCAGACGAGTGCAACCTCTTTGGAAGTGGAAGACACTGTGGCGATTTCTGAAAGAACTAGAAATTGACCTTCCATATGACCCAGGCTGCTTAGTTTTCTAGGCCTGTTTTGCTGACTGCTGCCGCGTGAAACCGTCGCTAGCCCTCCCTGCAGAACACATGATTTTCTCGACAGGTCCCCTGACGTGTCACTCGGGACTATGACGAGTTGCACACCTGTTTGGTCTCAACTGGACAGGATCTTTTTTAAATGAGAAGCAGATTTTTAATTCCTGAAAGTGATGTGGAGGTCAGAAGTGGCGGGAATAGGAGGCTGCAGACCAGGGCCTCTGGCCAGTGGGGCAGCGCTGGCCACAACCCTCTCCAAAGCCCTGGAGAACACCAAGGTCGGATGATGTGTACAGGGAGCCACTGAGAGTTCTTGAACAGGACACGGATAGACATGAGCAGAGCGGTGAGTGGCTGGAGGAAGACAGTGTATCCGGGGGTAGTTGCCCGTCCTCGTCTCTTAGAGGGGTTTCTCTGCTTTGTGCTATTGACATTTGGGGCTGGATCATTCTCTCGGGGGGCGGGGACTGTCCTGGGCATTATAGAATATCACACAGGGCTGGGAGCAGTGGCTCAAACCTGTCATCCCAGCACTTTGGGAGGCCAAGGTGAGAGGATTGCCTGAGCCCACGGGTTCGAGAACAGCCCGGGCAACTTGGCGAGACCTCATCTCTACAATAAATCAAAAATGAGCCGGGCGTGGTAGCATGCATCTGTAGTTCTGGCTACTTGGAAGGCTGAGGCGGAAGGAACGCCGGAGGCCAGCGGGTCGAGGCTGGGGTGGCCGTGAGCGTGCCACTGCACTCCAGCCTGGGCAATGGAGTGAGACTCCCCAAAAAAGAACATTGCACAGTATGCCTGGTCTTCACCCACTTGCTGAGAATGACCCAACAGCACCCCCCAGTTTTGAACACCAAAAATACCTCGATACATTACTGCGGGGCCCCTCGGGTTAGAGGCACTGGTTTGGAGTGAGGACTGCGGGGTCAAACCAAGTTAGGGCCAAATCCAGCCGGTCAGGCTCACCACTAGACCCATGTGGCCTCAGTCTTCTCAGCTGCAAAATGGGCACATGATTGTCACGTGTAACAGCGGCCCGAGCCAAGCCAATGCGGGATCAGCATGATCCGGGAGTCTCATTACCACGAATTCAACCCACATATGTTCTAGACGATGGTGCCAAAGTTAAGAGGCTTCGAGGGCAGGAATGCAGGAGTTTCTTCCAGCTTCGGAGCCCTGAAGGCCATCTATCCAATTTCGTCAGACCCGATCGGTCACAGGGGCTGAGCAGTCACAGCCGTGAACCCCGACATGCGCCAGCTGGTAGGGAACGACTGTGCTTCCTCTGACGCGTGAAAACAAGGCTATTTCACAAAATTCGACCTTGTTCAACCTAAAATTGTCCTTTGCACCACCTGCTGGTATATTACATGGGCAGAGGCTGCGCTGCCTGTAGGTATACAGTAGGCGCTCAGCAAGCTGCAGTTTGGGTTAATGGTGTTTCTATGTTGGGTCAGGAGCTTCTAGAGTATAAGAATGCCTTCTCTCCCCCAGCACAGGGTCCCAGTGGGGCTGAGCACAGGAGAGGAGAGTGAGAGGAGAGACATGTTAGGCAGGTCATGGGAGGTGCGAGGGGTGGGTAGAGACTGTGGCACGGGATACATACGTGGAGTGGTGGCACGATGTGCTGGTGAGACGATGCACCTTCAGGTCCAGAAGACTGTTTAACCCGCTGTTGTCCTTCCTGACTGCGTGACCCCAAGTAAGACTCCCTGGTTCTCCGTTTCCTCATCTGAAAAATGGGCATGCATGGTGCCTCCTACTTCCCAGGCGGGGCTCCCATATATAATGCAGGATGCTCTATTTGAATTTCAGATAAATAAGTGTTTTCAATACAAGTATGTCCGATGCAATATTGGGTACAAACTTTTACTTTTTTTTTTTTGAATTGGAGTCTCACTCTGTCACTCAGACTGGAGTGCAGTGGCCACTCCCGGCCACTGCAGCCTCGACCTGCTGGGCTCCGGCGATCCTTACACCTCAGCCATCCAAGTAGCTGGAACTACGGGCGCGTGCTACCACGCCCGGCTGATTTTTGATTTATTGTAGAGATGAGGTCTTGCCAAATTGCCCAGGCGGGTCTTGAACCTGTGGGCTCAGGCAATTCACTCGCCTCGGCCTCCCAAAGCGTGGGATTACAGTCTGAGCCACCGAGCCTGGCCCATACTTTTACTTTTAAACTTTATTATTGGTGGGACATAGTGGCTCATGCCTGTAATCCCAGTGTTGGGAGGCTGAGATGAGAGGATCACTTGAGCCCAGAAGTTCGAGACCAGCCTGGGCAGCATAGCAACCTTGCATCTCTACCAAAAAGAAAAAAAAAAAACAACATTAACTGGGCATGGTATCACACACCTGTAGTCCAAGCTACTCGGGACGCTGAGGTGAGAGGATCGTTTGAACCCAGGAGTTCAAGGGCTACCGTGAATTATGATCATACCACTGCACTCCAGCCTGAGTGGCTGAGCAAGACTCTGGCTCTAAATAAATAAAAGGTATCATTTATCTGAAATTCAAAGGTAACAAAGCACCCTGAATTTTATTTGTCAAATCTGGCAACCCTCTCCAGGGGTATTGCAAGGATTAGGGACAATGATGACAAGTGCCTGTCAGGGGCATACACACACACACACACACACACACACACACACACACACACACACACACACAGAGGAGGCATTGTGTTTTCTAAGTGGCAGCACTTATGAAACAACAGGAAACCACGAACATTACTTGAACAAGAGCATGGCAGAGCCATCCATCTCAGAGGTTCTAAATTTAGCTCTGACCAACAACAATTATTTGAGATTTCTTAACATGCCTCAAAGTAGAAAGTTGAAGTCATTAAAAATATATCACGTAAGCAGCTTTCAATTATAACTTTATCTTTGCCAGGTTCCACCCCGGCAACTTAGTAATCTAGTGTTTTTGAAGTATCTAAAGACTCTGAGAATAATGAATGAGGGTGATTATTCTTTCCCAGAATGCCTTGGCTCTGAGAATATCGTGTGTCAGACGTGTGGTCTGACTCGAATGACAATTGACTAACGCGTGTGTCCGCTCAATTAACTCTCAGCCCATGGTGGCAAGCCCTCTCCCGTCACCAGCCTCGAATCTCCACCCAAGGCTTCGCTCGAAGCATGAGACGCGTCTTCCTTCCACAGATGACTCCCGGGAGCAAACGAAAAATTTAATAAACGAACAGCGAAATCATACGAAACTTGATCGAGGTAGACTTTTTTCTAGCATTGTAAAAGAATAAGATGTGGCAGATTCTGCCAGGTCAATTGTCCCCTGGTTTTCTCTCCCTTCTTTCCTGGACATGGAGTTGGCCAGCTGGAGACGGAATCTCCTGGTCCCTCCTCCATGGGACACCACTCTAACCCAGGGGTTGGAGTCGAAAGTGACAGGTGCAGCAACTCTCAAGTTGAGAGTGGTCTGGGCTCCCGGGTGAAGTCCTGAGGCAGAAGCCACCTACCCACTCTGGGCCAACTCTCGAGAGAAGAATAAACTTCTCAATGTCATTGGGTCACCTTGTTACCTCAGCCAGCCTTTTCTCCACATAACCCAGTTTGTCCACGTAGCTTGTTTAATCCACAGAATTCAATTTCCTCAGGCTAATCATGCTTAGAATGAAATCCAAACATCTTCTAGACCGGGGCCTACAGGATAGTTCTAGACTGAATAGTGTCCTTCCAAATATTCCTATGTTGAAGCCCTAGCCCCCAGTACCTCAGAACAGGACTATATTTGGAGATGGATCTTTAAAGGGGTGATTTTAAGTTAAAATGAGGCCGTTAGGGTGGACCCTCATCTAGTAAAACGGGTGTCCTCATACAAAGAGAAGATTAGGACATGCAGACACACAGAGGAACGGCCACTTGAGGGCACAAGAGGAAGGCAGCCATCAGCAAGCCAAGAAGGGAGTCCCCAGGAGAAGCCAGCCCTGCCGACACCTTGACCTTGGACTTGCAGCCCCCCCAGCTGTGAAAGAGTAAATGTCTGGTTGAAGCCACGCAGTCTGCGGAACTTTGTGATGACGGCCCGAGCAGAGGAATGCCAAGACCTCATGTGATCCTGCCCCAGCAAGCATGGTGACTGCAAAACAGAAAGGCACCTTCCCAGAAGGTTTCCCCTGGCCAACAGTTCTAAAGTAAGTGTCTAGCCGGGCACAGTGGCTCACACCTATAATCCCAGCACTTTGGGAGGCCAAGGCAGGAGAATCGCTGGAGCCCAGGGGTTTGAGACCAGCCTGGGCAACATAGCGTGACCTCATCTCTACAAAAATAAAAAAAATTAGCCAGGCGTGGTGGCACATGCCTGGAGTCCTAGCGACTCGGGAGGCTGAGGTGAAAGAATTGCCTGAGCCCAGGAAGCCGAGGCTGCGGTGAGCTGTGATCACGCCACTGCACTCCAGCCTGGGCAACAAAATGAGACTCCAACGCAAAAATAAATCAATACATAATTAAATACAGTAAGTATCTCTCCTTACATCCCATTCCCCCATGTCTTCCCTTCTTAGCGTGGATTACCCTCTATAACTGTATTGCTATTTTTCCTTGAACTTGATCACTGGCTCTCTCTGTCACCATGTGGGTCTCCGACAGCAGCAATGCTCTCTCCCTTGTTCCCCAGCACATGGCATGAGGCATGAGGCCGAGAAGTGCTCAAGGACCAGGTGCCAAAACAATGACTTGTCAGTGATTTAGACTCAGACATAAATATGTCTGGAGAACCGCAATGGCTCAACAGGAGACAACTTTCAGGGAGGTGGGAGAGGTCAGGACCAGACAGGTGTCATCCCTGAAGAAGAGGTTTGTGGTGGCTAATAGTGTCCACTTGACTGAGCCACGGGGCACCCAGATATTTGGTGAAACATTATTCTGGGTGTGACTGTGAGGATGTTTCTGGAGGAGATTGACATTTGAGGCAGGGAACTATGTACCACCAGATTCATCAGATTGCCCTCCCTGAGGACCTGAATAGAAGAAAAGGCAGGGTAAGGGAGATAACTCTCTCTCTCTCTCTCTCTCTCTCTCTCTCTCTCTCTCTCTCTCTCTCTCTCTCTGTCTATCCTTCCCTCTCTCCTTTCTCTCCCCCTCTGTCTGTTTCTCTTTTTGTCTGTCTTTCTCTGTCTGTCTCTATCTCTCTGTCTCTGTTTTTCTCTTTCTCCCTCCATTTGTCTATCTCTTTCTGTCTCTGTCTCTCGGTCTCCTTCTCTCTTTCTGTCTCTGTCTCTCTTTCTCTGCCTGTCTCTATTTCTCTGTCTGTCTCTATCTCTTTCTTTCTCTCCCTCTGTCTGTCTCTATCTCTCTATGTCCTCTCTCTCTCCTTTCTCTCTCTGTCTCTGTTTCTCTCTCTGTCTCTCTCTCTCCCTCTGTTTGTCTCTGTCTCTGTCTCCTTTCTGTCTCTGTCTCTCTGTCTCTTCTTTCTCTCCCCGCCCCATTTCCCCACCCCCCTTTTTATGGAGGGATCTTGTTTTTGCCTTTATCCGTCATGGCCTTGTTTGATGTCGACACGGTATGAAACGTGCATGTCCACCAGGCTTTGCTGACAGTGCCAGGCCAACTCCTGGCTGTCAGGGACTGCTTGCCTCTTCCTTATGAGGAAACGGTCAGTGACATTCGAATAGGAAAAATGGACAGAGAAAGGACAAGCAACTCCCAGGAGAGAAAGCTCAGGCAGCTAACAGACACATGAAAAGAGGCAGAGTGGGCATTGCCTTGCTGGACCCTGGTGTGGCCATGTGCTCTTAGAGCTATGGCTGTTGCCAGGCTTCCTGGTTTTGGCTCCCTCCCCCACCTTGGGGGGGGTGAATCTTCTTTCTCCTTTCTCTCTCTCTCTAATTTACTTTTAAATAAACTTTTCTTTAAAAAAAAAAAAAAGAAAAGAAAAGAGGCACAGCATCTCTAGCAATGAAGAAAACACAAAGGAAAGCGATGAGATGTCCTCACAGCCCTCAGAGAGGCAAAACGTTGAAAATCTGGTAAGGCACAGGTTGGCAAAGGGGAAGGAAATCCCAGACTGCACTTAAGAGTATAAGGTGTTGCGACTTTGTAGGGCAAGTTGGCAGCATCCAGAACCCCTGAAAAAGGGCACACTCTGACCTGCCTGTCGAGAAGCTGTACCTGCCCTAAAGAGATTCTTGCCCATGTGCCCAAGAAGACATGTCCAGGGATGTCGATTGTATGTAACAGAAACAGCCCAAAACAAACCTCTTAAAATGGAAATCACCTAATGCCCATCGGCAGAAGAATACCTAAGGAAATGCTGCTCTGTTCAGACACCAGAACACCATATGGCATTTAAAAATGGAAGAACTAGAGCCACTTCTATCCACTTGAATAAATCCCAGAAACAATGTTGAGCAAAAATACCCTGGGATGCAGGGGGACATTTACAAAAGGATACCATTGATGTAAAATTTTACAAGAGGCAAAACAATGCTTTATAGCATTTATGGATTTGTAACATGTGTGGCAAAAAATATATAAAACAGGGATGGGAACGCTGAAGACTGAATTCATGAGCATGATCCCCTCTGGGGAGAGAGAGAGGGAGAGGACAAGATCCGGGAGGGAACACAGGAGGCCTCTGTTGTACCTGTGATGTGTCATTTCTCTTCAAGAATTCTCTACAAGCCTGTCATCCCAGCACTTTGGAAGGCTGAGGCAAAAGAATTGCCTGAGCCCACGGGTTCGAGACCCACCTGGGCAACTTGGTGAGACCTCATCTCTACAATAAATCACAAAAACTAGCCAAGCATGGTGGTGTGCGTCTCTAGTTCCAGCTACTTGGGAGGCTAAAGCAGAAGGATTGCCTGAGCCTGGCAGGTCGAGGCCGTAGTGGCCCTGAGCGTGCCACAGTGCTCCAGCCTGGGTGACAGAGGGAGGTTCCGACTCAAAAAAAAATTTCTCTGACAAATATGGCTTAATATGAAGATTTGGCGAAGCTGGATCACAGGTATGTGGAATGTCATTATATTATTCTTTTTTTTGTAAAGCAGGATTTATTGAGAGGACAAGAAAACCTCCCACAGTGGGAGGGTACCCGAAGGGGTTGCCCTATTATATTACTTTTTATGCATAACTGTATGTTTAGAGCAATAAATTTGCTCTTTGATTTGAATGGGAAGAGGCAAGTTCATTTTCTAAGCAGCAACGATAGACACAGCGGTGAGAAAACCAGAACTAGGTTGGAAGCCATAGAACTGGGGCGGCAGGAAGAGAGACAGAAGGATCTAGAATGTTTTCAGGACTTCCTCCAAGAAAGCACCTTTTTTTTTGAGTTGTTATCTCACTCTGTCACCCAGGCTGAAGTGCAGTAGCATGATCACAGCTCACCGCAGCCTCAACCTCCTGGGTTCAGGTGATCCTCCCACCTCAGCCTCCTGAGTATCTGGGACTATGGGCACATGCCACCACACGTGACTAATTTTTAAATCTTTTTGTAGAGAAAAGGTCTCACTGTGTTGCCCAGGCTGCTCCCAAACTCCTGGCCTCAAGTAATCCTCCTCCTGCCTTGGCCTCCCAAAGTGTTGGGATTACAAGTCTGAGCTACAACACTCAGCCAGATAAAGCATTTTTTGATCTCACTCAACCTTGATTCTGGACTCCCTTAATTTCCTGTATATTTATCTATCATTACACTTACCAAATCCAATAGGAATATTCTCTTTTCAGTATGCATAATATCATCCCATCATTTCATATTTGTAATATAGCTAATTTTTTCAAATGTACGTAATTGATTAACAACAAAAATGGTTATCTCAGAGTAGACAGGATTTCAGACAATTTCTACTTTCTTTATTAGGTACTTTTAATATTGTTCGAATGCTTAATTGAGAAAATCAAATCGTCAGACGAAAAACAAACTCTGCTACAAAATAAACTCTTTTCTCCGTCTTCCTGTTCCAGAATGAACCTTTCTTGAAGGCAGTGTCCGCATTTCCTCTGGATTATTTCTTCCTCTGAGCCTAGCCCTGTCCTGGCTCACAGCAAATGATCCATATGTGCTGAATGAATGACGGGTGAATGAACGATGGATGAATGAGTGATGGGTCATTCAGAAGAAAGCTGAAGTAGTGAGAAAGGTGAGCAGGCAGGCGGGAGGGACCCAGGATCAGTATCCTCACCAGGATTTGCTGCCATGAAACTCAGGCTCTAGGATGGGAAAAGAAACTGCCATGTCCTTCAAGGTACAAAGCAAGCAGGCAGACAAAGCAGTGATAGCCACCGGGCCACGTGGCCTTCACAGACTCACAGAGCCTTGACTTGGATGCCATCTGAAAGACACCTCGGCCTGTGGTTTGCCTAAGGCCAGAGTCCTACAACATGAGCTGATCACATTAGCCTTGCCCACGTGTGGCCACTCTATCTTTGGATGGTTCTGTTGGGCATCTCTTGATGAAACCTATTACTCTGTATCCAGATTCTACTTCTTGGGGCCATTAAAAGAAGATGAACTTCTTTAGAGCCTTCGTTCTGAGCCAAGATGGCACTAGGCACACCACGGTTCCCCTATACTTTCCAGCTTAATAAAATGACCCAGCTAGCTGGGCTTGGTGACTCAGTCTGTAATCCCAGCACTCTGGGAGGCTGAGGTGAGTGGATTGCCTGAGCCTGCAGGTTCGAGACCAGCCCGGGCAACTTGGCGAGACCTCGTCTCTACAATAAATCAAAAATTAGCTGGGCGTGCTAGCATGCACCTGTAGTTCTGGCTACTTGGAAGGCTGAGGCAGAAGGATCGCCGAAACCCAGCAGGTGGACGCTGGGGTGGCTGTGAGCATGCCACTGCACTCTAGCCTGGACGACGGAGTGAGACTCCAACTCAAAAAAAAAAAATGGCCCAACTATTGTTAAGCCCAGGAGTCTGAGACCACCTGGGCAACATAGTGAGACCTCATCTCTATAAAATAAAAAAATTAGTTGCGTGTGGTAGTACACACCTGTAGTCCCAGTTACTCAGGAGACAGAGGCAAGAGGAACACCTGAGCCCAGGAGTTTGAGGTTACAGTAAGCTATGATCAGGCAATGGAACTCCAGTCTGGGTAACAGAGCAAGACCCTGACTCGATAAATAAATAAACAAATAAGCCCAACCCCCCCTAGCATGTAGGACATGCCCAGGATCCAAGTAGCTAGGGATGAGACATGCTGGGCCTACGTGCAAGGGGAAGGAATCTTCTACCTGGAGAACCAAGACACACTCCGTAAACCCTCTCTCTACCTTGACCAAGCTTTCGATCCTGGCCGAAGCTCCAGGCCAGTTCTGACAGGTTCCAAGGCCAGAGGAGAGAAGGTAAATAAAGGAGGAACAAAGTAGGGTCGGGCTGAGCTGGCTTTCTGACGATTCCAATTCTTTGAGTTTCCAAGCCCTCTTCTCAGCGTTCTCATGGAATCTTCACCATAGCCCTACCAAGTCTGTACCACTGTCCCTTTTGAAGGGATGGGGGGCCAGGCCCAGAGAGGTGACAAGGTTTGCAAAGTATAGAGCCGGGATGTGACACTTGAGGTCTGGCCTCGGAGCCTGGGCTCTGACCCAGTAGGCCACACGGCCTCCCTTTGCGCACGGATGCCTAGAACAAAGAGAGACACAGTGCTGGAAGGTAGGACACCGGACCGCACCTCGCCTCAGCAGCAAGGTGGGACAGGAGCCCCAGCGGAGGTGTGAGCACATGCTGCGCAGCACTAGGCCGGTCGGCACCAAGCAGCGAGAGCCAAGCAAAGCCCGCAGGACAAGGACAGGGACACGTCTATGCTTACAGCTACACTCTAAGTAGGCCGCGTCTATGCTTTCGTCTACATGATGCACACATGGAGAGTGAGCAAATTAATACATGATCAGATCAAAATAAAGGCTAGAGATGCCTTAGACACAACTATGACACTAATACGTAACCAGAGAAACATGTCTAGGTGTGAACTGGCAGCCGAAGCTTCTGGGCCCTGAGTCCACAGTGCTTGTACTCGCTGACAAAAATAAAATAAAATACCCGAGACCCAGATAAGAGGCAGGAGCTCTTCCTTGCTACCTTGGACTCACCTCTCTGCTTACAACAGCTCTATTTCACCCTTTGATGCCTTGGCCCATGCCCTTGTCCGTTGTGGGGTGGATTAGTTCCACAAGCTTAAGTAAATTCAAACCTCAGTTCACAATCCTGACATAGTGAGTTCAGGCCGGACAAGGGCCACACAGACCTTAGAAGAAATGAAACCAGTTTTTTTTTTCCTGTTGTTTATTTTTCTTTTTGATACCATCTGCTAGGACATGCCACAGTGAAAAGTGATAACTTCCTGAAATGAGGATTTTTCTCTCTACTGAACTGCATATGATCATATCTGAACTGCAAGGTTATATAGCTGCCCCTTCTTGGAATTTGCTTCCCCAAAAGTAATTCCCTCAACCACGGTCCAGCATAAGCTCAGGCAGAGATACTAAGCACAGCCATGGCCTCATCTCCCTTGGGTGTCTTGCAGAAGTTAGAGAACTGGGTCACCTGCAGAAGAAAATGGATGGTGACTCCCTTTTGCTTTCTCCTAGCACACTCAAGACAAAATGCTTTCTTTCCTGCAGAAAAATAGGGAAGAGGGAATCAAGTAACCATTTCAATAGAGAGAGACCTTCCATTGGTCTCCAACCAGTAGGCGATGGATGACATTCAGAGAATCATCAAAGGAGAGAAAGCGGCACAGACCCAAGAAAAAGAGACAGAAAAGAGAGAAGACATCGGAGGCAGACTGTGTAGACAGCAGCAGCAAAGGGCTTGGAGGAGGAAGAAGGGGAGAACAAATGACAGATAACGCACGGAAGGAAAGAAACCCCAGACACAGTAAGTAGCAGTCAGTCAGAGACAGACTAAAGACAGCCATGCAGAGACCAATGCAACAAACACGTGCAACCCAGCTGACAGAACAGCCACGGCAGAGGTGCTTTGTCTTAAAATAACCCAAATTATTATTCAAAACCCTTGGCAACAAGTATGGGATACACTGAAGGGGTCATCTTTCCTTTCTTTCTTTCTTTCTTTCTTTCTTTCTTTCCTTCTTTCTTTCTTCCTTCCTTTCTTTTCTACAGAGAGGGTCTCACTCTGTCACCCAGCGTAAAGTACAGTGGTGCCATCCTAGCCCACTGCAGCCTCAAACTCTTGGGCTCACGTGATCCTTCCACCTCAGCCTCCCAAATAGCTGGGACCACAGCCATGTACCATGATACTCAGCTAATTTTTAAATTTTTATAGAGATGGGGTCTCACTAGGTTATCCAGGCTAGTCTCCAGCTCCTGGCCTCAGGTGGTCCTCCTGCCTCAGCCTCCCAAAGCACTAGGATTATAGGCAGGAGCCACCGCCTCTGGCCTGAAGGGATCATCTTTTAAGGGGAGACTGCAGGTGAGTCCCCAAGGTATAATTTCATCCACCCTGTGTTCACACATTCAGCTGTCCCCAGTGCAGAAGCCTACGTAGAGAGCCTTCAGGTTCATGTACCCAAATGACTCTTGCACAATTATGGATGCCCTGGAGGCAGAACAGGACGATGAGTTACAGGTAACACCAGACCCATCCACCATAGGTAACATGAAATTTTCTTTCCCACCCACTCCCTTCCCCTCGTACCTGGTGAGCCTGTACACAGAACCCTCTGGAAGGTCCAACAGGTGCAGTGAGAGGCAGAGAGAACCCTAAAGGTGGGACGTGTGGAACATGGGGAACGCTTCAGGGATGTTTTCCTCAGTGGTTACCAGGTATTTCCTCATATTTCTGGAACGATTTTGTTTTCTACATCCAAGCTCTGTGTGACTGATAAACACAGCGGTTCCCTGCTGTGGGCTGGGAGCCAACCCCACTCTTGTCCCAGCTTTGTCACACCTGTTCTAAAGCCCTCCCTGGTTGCTGAGAACCCCTCATTTGAAGAACACTCAACGGCCTTCACCACGAGAAAAGCATTTTCACAGAAACACTTTGAGGAAGGTTCGAGCCATTATGATCATCTCTGTCTACAAAAGGAAGCCCAGAAGTGATGGAAGAAGCCGAGGCCCTCACAGCCAGTCACAGCACAGACAGTGCTTGAATTTAGGTCCCCAGTCTGGTTCCATTGGCTGTATCCACCGCGTGACAAAGCTCCTGTCTTCACGCATTCTCTCTCCTTTTGCTTCAGACCTCTGTTGTCTTTTTTGAGTCAGAGTCTCACTCTGTCACCCAGCTGGAGTGCAGTGGCACGCTCACGGCCACCGCAGCCTCAACCTGCTAGGTTCAGGCGATTCTTCCACCTCAGCCTTCCAAGTAGCAGGAACCACAGGCGTGCACCACCACACCCGGCTAATTTTTTGATTTATTGTAGAAGCGAGATCTCGCCATGTTGCCCAGACTGTTCTCGAACCTGGGGATTCAGGCAATCCTCTCATCTCAGTCTCCCAAAGTGCTGGGATAACAGGCACAAGCCCCAGTGTCCAGCTTAGATCTTTGCTGTCTTTAATGACAACTGCAAGACTTGAGTCCCCACCTGATTCCGTTACCCTTCCTCCCTCCCCCTAAGACAATCACTATTCTGAATTCAGTATCTATCGTGTTGCCAGCACAGTGGCTTACATCTATAATTCCAGCACTTTGGGAGGCTGAGGTGGGAGGATTGCTTGAGCCCAGGAGTTCAAGACCAGCCTAGGCAGCACAGTGAGACCTTGTCTCTACAAAAAGTCAAAACATTAGCTGGGTTTGATGGCATATACCTGTAGTTCCAGCTACTGGGGAGACTGAGGCAAGAGGATTGCCTGAGCCCAGAGGGCGAGGCTATGATGAACCGTAATCATGCCACTGCACCCTAGCATGGGCACCTGAGTGAGATCCCCAACTCAGAAATAATCTGCTATGTCCATGTAGATTTAATAGTTTTATTACTTGAGGACGTGCATATCCAATACCATGAAGAGTTCTGCAGACTTCAAATTTTTTTTTTTAATCATTGGGCAACTTGCTTTTTCCTTCCACCATGGCTCAGAACTTTTCCATACATTAGCTCAGATCGTTCATTTCAACTGCTGTTATATTTCACAGCCTCACCTCTTTTCAACAATACAAAGCCTTGCTCAAAGTCCACCCCTTCGGCCAGGCTCGGTGGCTCAGCCTGTCATCCCAGCACTTTGGGAGGCCGAGGCAAGTGGATTGCCTGAGCCCCCGGGCTCAAGACCCACCTGGGCAACTTGGCGAGACCTGGTCTCTACAATAAATCAAAAAACCAGCCGGGCGTGGCAGCACATGCCTGTAGTTCCGGTTACTTGGAAGGCTGAGGCGGAAGGATCGCCGGAGCCTGGCAGGTCGAGGCTGCGGTGGCTGGGAGTGTGCACTGCACTTCAGTCTGGGTTACAGAGTGAGACGCCAACTCAAAAAAAAAAAGAAAAGAAAAGTCTACCCCTTCCCTTCTTCCCTCCCTTCCTTGTCTGGATTGAGCACTGAAATTCAGAGCCAGATGGGCCCAGCGGTCCCTCCTGTGCTTCCGGTGGGCCAGCTCCCTGCTAGGTTACAGCCTTTACTAATTTCCGTGGGGGTTTATCCCAAGTGATTAGATTAATGAGACTGTTGATATAGTAATTTCATTGCCATCCTCATAATTAGTTCTCAGTGGAAGCTGTTGCAGTCATGATCCTTCTCAGTAGGAAGAAGTCAAGACAAAACTGGAAACAGAGCTTTTCTCAACTGTGTGAAGCAGGAAATTGAAAATGGGACCTAACTCATTCCTACCCAAAAGACCACCGAGGCGAGGTAAATAAAAGTAAAACAAGAGTTGTGGTTTGGGCATGTTGGGAAACCTATGTAGAGGTGTCATTTTCTCAAAATGTCCTAATAAGATAATTAAACAATCATTCACTGAACACTCATTTTTTATGAAAACTGGGAATTATATGACACGACAATGGGATAAAATGGCATATGTTGAATTGCTGGGGTCGGTGGCCATTGTTTGAGCTCACCGTTCCAGAAGAGGCAAATTTGTTACGGCACTCTAGGGCAGGTTTAGTCTAGGTCCCAGAAAGCCAATCACTGAGACAGCGAGTATTACCAGAGAAAAAGGCTTTATTATTTTACAGGTAACATCAACCAGAAAAGCGGAAGCCAAACCTCAAATCCACCCCTCCTCCTCCATTAAAGTTGAGGGTTTAGGCCGGACTCGGTGGCTCAGCCTGTAATCCCAGCACTTTGGGAGGCCAAGGCGAGTGGGTTGCCTGAGCCCGCGGGTTCAAGACCCGCCTGGGCAACTTGGTGAGACCTCGTCTCTACAATACATCAAAAATTAGCCGGGTGTGGCAGCACATGCCTGTAGTCCCGGCTACTTGGAAGGCTGAGGTGGAAGGATCGCTGAAACCCAGGAGGTCGAGGCTGCGGTGGCCGGGAGCGTGCCACTGCACTCCAGTCTGGGCGACAGAGTGAGACTCCAACTCAAAAAAAAAAAAAAGAAAAAAGTTGAGGGTTTATACAGCTGGGAAGGAAAGCAGCAGGGGCAAGGAAGATGAGTTGGTCAGGAAGACAGAAGGGGCAATTAAGACGAGCTGGTCTCCAGGGAGCAGGTAGTCCAAGGAGGGCTCTAGCATCTCATTGCAACCACGTGCAGGCAAACAGAAATGAGGGGTAAGGAAGAGGAGCTAGTCGTCAAGCAGCAGGTATATTTCACGGTAAGTTTCCTAAACTTCAGTTCTACAGGCATCCAGCTCGTGGGGAAATGGAGCTGGTTTCTGAATGTCAAGTCTGTCCCTCTGATTGCAAAGGTGAGTTCCATGACAGAGAGATCCATGTCATTCGCCCCTGGAGCCAAACACATACCTGGTTTCCCATGTGTTAGACGAATTGTTTAGTGAAGGAAGAACCACAGAAACAGTGAAGCCCTGTTGGCACATGAAAACCACCCAGAGGCTGTCCGTTTAAAAAAGAACCGCGCCAGGCTGCCAGAGAGAGAGCACACGTCTCACAGCTAGGAAGAAGAGCATCGCCGAATAGAGGCCAAGTTCGCTCATTCATTCAGCACGCGCCAGCCAAGTGCTTGCGAAGTCCAGTGCCAGGGCCTGAGGAGAAACAGAAAGAGCCTCAAGATAAGGAAGGAAGGAAATATTTTCTGACTATCTACCCTCTTGTTTTATTTATGTGGGATTTCATCCTTACCACACAAGTAGGTGCACACTCAACTTTACTCACGAAGATGCCACGTCTCGGAAGGGCTGTCAAACAGGGTGGACTGTCATTCAGTGAATCGGCAGCAGACCCAGAATTCACACTCAGTTCCCTCTGACCTGGATGCCCATGGACTTCCCTCAGCAAACGTGGTGTCTCTCCAAGGGGAGGAATGGTCCTAGACTCTGAGGAGCTTATGGTTTAATAAAGGAGATCATATTCATTTAACAAGCAACTAATTAGAAAACAACTGTGGACAGAGAGATTGAGATTTCAATACTCCTTATAAATAGCCAGGTAAAGATTAGCCTATGAAATTTTATCTCCTGCTGGTTTTTTTTTTTCCTCCTATATTCTAGAAAAGCACCACTTGAATGCTTTTCTTTCTTCTATTTCTTCTACGTAGAATATTTTCTTTGCTAACTCTACCTGACCACATGGATTGAAAGTTTGTCATGGACATTTTCGCTTTTCGGATCGCCCAGAGTCTGAACCTCCTTCCAACATTTGGGGTATTCCCAATCTAATGAATGCTAATGAGAGGCAGAGGCCATCTCCTGCCAAAGGGGCTGAAAATGCCAACTGGTTACCTTCCAGCCCCCCTGCAGCTAGAGCTGGACCACATGGCCCCAACTCTGCAGTCGGGGATTCTCACCCTAGACTTCAAAACAGGACCAAGAGAGGCAAAGAAGCAAAGATCACAGGTGATTCTCTCTGCAGTTTGACAAGCTGGAGGGCCTAGAGGAAGAGTGGGACGTTGCTTGGGGTCACCCTGTGTCCAGAGCCGGGGGGCCTGGTCCTGCCACTGAGGGCGCAGTGCTCAGCAGGGCAACAGTGGTGTCTGTCCTCCCCAAGCCAGCTCTGTACTGGGATGTGCTGGGATTTTATCCATTGGTCCTGGCTCAGTGGCCTTTGAGCCTGGGTCTACATGCCGCTACCAATCCAGGAGGCTAGCCAAAATCTCATTTCTTAGAAAATTTTAATTTCGTGAGCAAAATGTAAGTCAGATATACAGATACTAAAACTTAAACATAAAACTTTGACAAACCAGTTAAATTCTTCTGACTGCCAGGCCTGGCACGGTGGCGCATGCCTGTAATCCCAGCACTTTGGAAGGCCAGGAGTTCAAGACCAGCCTGGGCAACATAGCGAGACTTCCTCTGTAAAAAAAAATTTATAAATTAGCCAGGCGTGGTGGTGCATCCCAGCTACTCAGGAGGCTGAGATGGAAGGACTGCCTGATGCCAGGCATTCAAACCTGTGTGGGCCATGATCGTGCCACTGCACTCCAGCCTGGAGCAAGACCCCAACTCAAAAAAAAAAAATTTCCTCTGGCCTCTCCCTAGAATTGGCCTTACCGTTTTCAAGCATCTTTAATTCTTGGCTACATCTGTATAGACCCCTAAGTACTATATGGCAATCATATTTTATATTCTTCATACAAATGGTGCTATACTACTAGTATCCTTCTGCAACTGACTTTTTCTCACTCAACCTCGTTATTATGGGATTCTTAATATGGGATGACATGTGTAGCTATTAGTTCATTCATTTTTGCTGCTGTGGTTCTATAGAATTCCACTGAATGAATGTACCACAATTTGTACCTTCCCCTACAGGCAGACAAATGAGTTGTTTTTTATGTTATGTTCATATCAACACCACTATAGACCCTCTTGTACGTGGATGCAAGAGTTCCTAAGAGTAGCTTGTTGGGTCCTACCATATCAACCTTGCCAAGTTTACTAGATATTATCATACATTTAGTTCTCTGAAGTGCTGGAGCAAGTTCCTTCTGCTTAAACCAGTCAGAGTCCGTTTCTATTACTTGTAACTAAGAATGGAAAATGATATTTGGAAACAATTTCCACGAAGATCCCACCCTTATGTGTGTCTTAGAGCAGAGGTTCTGACTGTATTTGTTCCAGGCTATTTTTTCAAAAATGCCTGTAGAATGAACATCCTTGGAAAGCAGAGATAGGATGTTCCCTAGAAGCAGAGGGCAGGGGAGATTTGCTCTCTGTCTGGTATAATAAAAATAGTATCTTCTTCCAGGGCAAAAGTCTGACTGGCTTAAACCCATTATGAAAATTTCAGTTTACTTATGCTTGGGATTCCTTTCTTGAAGTGCACTCTACTGCCTATGCAGGTACCGTCTGGACATCTTTGCATTTCTGGGGTTCAGGGAACTTGTGTAAATGTTGATATTCTGGCTATAGTCACTGCAACAAGTACTAAAGTCCTTTGTCTCTGACCACGGGTCTCGGGTCTTCTGCCAGCACCTGTGAAACTCTGGCAAGCTGACTTATTAGCTTTCAAGTAGGTTAAAATCTCAGACCCTTCACGGTTCTTGATAATTGGCACGGAAGGTGGGGTGGTTTTGGCAATCAATCCTCAGGGAAACCAGGAGGGGGTGTGGGATTTGTTATCTGAACTTGTTGGAGCCTAAGGAGCTAAAAAAAACCTCATTGGTTTGAAGGAATTAAACTTCAACAGCCAATGTATATCCGTTAGGAATGCTTTCAGTTCTAAGTAATGGAATATTGATGTTATGCTAATAATGGCTTAAACAATAAAGACTTTAACTATATCACATAGCAAGAACTCTGGAAATAAGAATGCAGAACTGGCAGAAACCCATTGAGACCACAGGCCCAAGGTCCTTTTTCATGTTCACCTCCACCATCCTAGCAATCCACTCACTGTCACCAGATAGTTGTTGCAGCACCAGGCATATCTCACCTGCATCAAGGTAGGAAGACGAGAGAATGGACGGCACCAGTGGCATCTGTTCTTATTGTCAGGTCTCTGGATTGCTGTAAATCCAAGCGTTACTTTCAATCGGGCAAATCTTCCCTGCCCCAACAAAATCAGCCAGCAAGAAAGAAGGGAACAAAGGAAAGTGGGGTGAATGTTCAAGAACCCAACGGTGTCTGCCACCGTCTGTCCAGGGATCACCCCAATACCCCAGTATCAAATCCAGTTACTGCATTCAGCTCAAAGCCCAGGATCACAGGTCCACGTGTGACTTCTCCATACCTGGTGACCCACAAGCTAAAAGAATCACATTACTTAATTCACCCACCAAACAGTGGTAAGGAAAGAATAGAATTAGTTAATCCGCATTTTTCAGAACAGAAGAGAATAGAAAACGACAAGGTAGGCATCCGTTCGCAACACGTGTGCCATTTCCCACTGAAGATGAGCAGAGCAGGCACTGGTTGGTGGAGGAGTGAGCACCTCAGTCAGCCAAGTCAGTCTTCCCTGGCTCTGCTTCTCTGCCCATCAGCCCCTGTGACTCCTTGTCCTGGTTCCTGGGAGATGCCCAGTGTTCTCCACAGCCCCTCCGAGGAGGGCACTGAGGAGGGGGGCCTCAGAGTGGCATGGTTTTCACAGCCTTTTGTTGTTGCAATGTCGGGGTCTCACCGTGTAGCCCAGGCTTTTCTTGAATTCCTGGGTTCAAGCAATCCTCCTGGTTCAGCCTCCCAAGTAGCTGTGGGATTATAGACATGTGCCACCACTTCTGGCCCAGCCTACGTTTTAATCAGTACAAGTGTTGTTTACTATGACAAGTAAGGCTACTATGTACATTCTTAAATAGGTCTTTCTGTGATACCAAAAACCATTTTTCACCTATCAGACTGGAAAAGAGCCAAACCTTTGATGACACATGGTGTTGGGAAGGTTGTGGAGGCAGGCACCCTCGTGTTGCTGATGGGAGCATAAATTGGAACTATTTCCATGGAGGACAATTTGGCTAAATGTATTACGTATATATGAGTAGTTCTGAGATATATATAGATATCTATCTATATACATTTGGCTATATGCATATATATTACTCATGCGATATCTTTTGACTAATTCCATTTCTAGGAATGTACCGTACAAATGCATTCACACAATTTAAAAATGACATTTCTACAAGATTGTTCATTGCAGCTGTGTTTCGAAAGCACCTAAGTGGCAATTAATAACAGAGGGCTAAGTAAAGTATTTGACCATAGAGTGATATTCTATGCAGGTATAGAAACAAATAAGAATGCTCTTAATTTAGCTCTCCAAGATGCATTGTTAAAAACAAGTACACAGGCTGAGCACAGTGGCTCATGTCTGTAATCCCAGCATTTTGGGAGGCCAAGGCGGAAGGATCACTTGAGGCGAGGTGTTCCAGATCAGTCTGGGCAGCACTGTAAGCCAGGTGCAGTGGCACGTGGTTATAGGTCCAGTTACTCGAGTGGCTGCAGCAGAAGGATAGCTTGAGCCCCAGGAGGTTGAGGCTGCAGTGAGCTATGATTGTGCCGCCACACTCCTGCCTGGGCAACAGAGCAAGACCCCTGTGTCTGCTCTCTCTCTCTCTCTCTCTCTCTCTCTCTCTCTCAAAAAACAGATGGAGAATAGTGTGTATAAATGTAAATGTCACCTGGGTCAAAAAGAAAGGAAAGTCATATAACTCTAGAAGGACTTACTTAACAGAGGTTACAGATGGGAAAGGGAACTGAGTGACTGGGTGGAGGTGAGATTGCATCAGGAATCCATTCTTTCATGTTGGAGTCATATTTAGATTAGCTACCTAACAGTTCATATTAAACAGTTGGTAGGCCAATGTTCATAGTGGCATTATTCATAGTAGCTAAAAGTTGGAAGCAACCCAAATGTCCATTGATGGAGGAATGAATAAACACAATGTGGTCTATCCCTACAGTGGAATACTATTCAGCCTAAAAAGCAAGGATATCCTGACATATGTTACAACATAGGTGAAACTTGAGAGCTATGCTCAGTGAAATAAGCCAGTCACAAAAGGATAAATATTGTGTGAGAGTTGCATCTTTTCACAGCTTTTGGTTGTTGTTGTAAGTTGGGTCTCACCATGTTGCCCAGGCTTTTCTTGAACTCCTGGGCTCAAGCAATCCTCCTGCTCCAGCCCCCCAAGAAGCTGGGATTACCACTCCTGGGACAGCCTACGTTTTAATTGGTACAAGTGTTGTTTACTATTACAAGTACAGCTACTATGTATATCCTTGGACAGGTCTTTCTGTGGATACCAAAACCCATTTTTCACCTATCAGACTGGAAAAGAGCCAAACCTTTGATGCCACATGAAGTTGGCAAGGTTGTGTAGGCAGGCACCCTCATGTTGCTGATGGGAGCCAGAGAACTTAAATTCACAGAAACAAAAAGTAGGATGATAGCTGCCAGGGGCTGGGAGGAAGGAGAGAAGTGAAGTGTTTAATGGGTACAGAGTTTCAGTCTTACAAGATTAAAATAATTCTGGGGATGAATGGTGGTGATGGTTGCACAACATTATGAATGTATTTCATCCCGCTGACCTGTGCACTTAAAAATGGTTAAGAGCCGGGCTCGGTGGCTCAGCCTGTAATCCCACGCCTTTGGGAGGCTGAGGTGAGTGGATTGCCTGATCCCGCGGGTTCGCGACCCGCCTGGGCAGCAAGACCTCATCTCTACAATCAATCAAAAAATCAGCTGGGTGTGGTAGCGCGTGCCTGTAATTCCGGCTACTTGGAAGGTTGAGGCGGAAGGATCGCCGGAGCCCAGCAGGTCGAGGCTGCGGTGGCCGGGAGCGGCCACTGCACTCCAGTCTAGGTAACAGAGTGAGACTCCAACTCAAAAAAAAAAAAAAAATGGTTAGGATGGTGAATTTTAGGTTATGTGTATTTTAACACAATTTTTTAAAATTAGAAAAAAAAAAGAAAAATACCAGACAAAATCAAGTTGAGAAGAGTTCTGCAAAATATCCAGTACTCCTTAAAACTGTTCAGATCATGAGAAACAAAGACAGGCTGTCACAAATCAGCAGAAACTAAGGAGACTTAACAAGATTCCAGAACTGAAGCAGCAATATCTTCAGAGAGAGAGAATAAATAGATATAGTTAGATATAGATATAGATAGACAGGACAGACAGATAGAATGGATAGATGATACACATATACATACATACATACATACATTCATACATACATAGGATGGGTTGATAGATACATGGATGGATGGATAGATTAGATAGATAGCTACATGGATGAATGGAGAGATAATTAGATAGATAGATAGATAGATAGATAGATAGATAGATAGATAGATAGATAGAACAGGCAGTATGGATAGATGATACAAACATACATAGATAAACGGATGGATGTATGGCTAGATAGATAGATAGACAGATAGAAGATAGATAGATAGATAGGTAGATAGGCAAATATCTTCTTTATTCTGTTCTCTGGAAAACCCTGACTAACAGAGACTCTCTTGGTAGAGAAAAGTATCTGGAGAAACAGGAAACCTGCTTGACAGTGAGTAAGACAAGGGCGTTTCTTTCACAAGAGCTGCTTTCTCTGACTTGGGTCATCCATCCACAGACCACGTAACGGACAATTGGAACACAAATTTTAGGTCATTTCTAAAGAGATTTATCATACCTTTAATAAATAAAAATGAAAACATACAAGATCAACAATGCTCCAGATCCATGAAAGGGATGATGGTCTAAACTCTTTCACTCTTTGGTTTGTCAACATTGTGTCACCAGATTCCACATCCGATTGTTTTCTTCTATTTTTACCTAAGTCTAAAATTCAAAGTCCCAGTTGTAAGTGACTGAGCATGGCAGCAAGAGTTTGGCTCTGATAGTGTTAGACGTTTGGGTTGAACAGGGACACAGAACTCGTGGAGAATGACTCACTGAAGACTCCTCTCAGCTCTCTGTCAGATGCTAAGTCAATAAGCACATCACACTGAAAAACTAAGAGATGACTCTTGGCTTGGCATCGGTGTTGAATGGATTCCTAATCTACTCTCTGGAAAGTTGCTTTTCATGCTCCATTGCAGCCCTTGAAGGTGATTTTAAAATATGCCCAATAATACATCATTGATTTCTTTCTCCCTGAGAAGAAAATCATCGAGTGCTGGAGAAAAGGCAAATTTTCTGCAACTGTGCTATTTGCACCACGGAGAAAGTCCAGTAGCTTATTCTCAACATTAAAATTCATGATCATTTATCCCTGAGGCAGTAGGTTCAAGCTCTAAAGACAATAGACACATTGCTGAGATACACCAACAGAACAAAGCACTTGAAGCCTCAGAAAGATGGCTTATGTCATTATCATGTCCTGAAGACATGTTTTCATTTCATTCCTGATTTCAAACACCCTTGAGAGCTGCATTTTCTTTGACAGCTAGGATACTTCAGTGTTGAAAAAGTCTTTGCACTAGGTGCCCAGTGGGTATAATTTGGATAGATTCACAATTTTCATTATTTTCATCAACACTGAGTCAAGATCAAAATGCATACCATTGGCTACCAATTATTCTTGGCGAACAAAGTCGTGTATAGACAGAGCTTATAAAGCAAACTTCTATCAACCAGTGCGCCTTCTCATTGTGTGCGCTGACCAGTCTGCCCAGAGAAGACTGCAACACTTATATCTGCCAATCTATACCACAGCTCATGAACTAATCAGCAACTCAATGAGAAACCTCTTCTACACCACGTGCTTTTTTAGTGACAGACCAGACAGACATTCTTTAGGTTCTTCTAGTTCCTGGGAATGCGTGAACCCATCCACATATGCCACGAGCTGATTCCTGGGGATGTGTGAAACCATCCACATATGCCACGAGTTAGTCCCTGGGGATGCGTGAATCCATCCACATATACCGCGAACTGGGTCCTGGCGATGCGTGAAACCATCAGTGGTTTCATCCAATCATACATGATTGTAATTGTTCTCATGTGGCATGTAATGCCCAATAGCATCATCTTTAAAATAAATTTTTAACAGCTTGTTTTGCTTTCTCTCCAAGTGTATTCATCATCAGTTCTTGGCTGGTTTTACCAACTTCCCATCAACAGTGTTACGAATACCTCTCTTTGCCATGAGGCTGCAATTCTGAATGATGCCTCTGTAGTTTCAGTCTCTCCTGTGCCTTTCACGAAAAAAAGGAATCAGTTGGAGGTATACTAAAGAGGTTTCTGTGCTTCTTCGGGAGCAACACAAGACTTTTTAGGGCTCTGTATCATACTTCCAAAGCTGCATAGCAGACAACATGTCAGGGACCGGGAGAAATGGATTGCCGCCAATAAAGTCGAATTTCTAGTTTATCATCATACTTCTTATTTGCAGTCCTCGTTTGACAAATCGTTCCAGCACATGGAGTCACATCCTATGTTTGCACTTTCTGTTGTAACATTTACATTATTTTTTTCTTTTTCATCTTCATTTTTATGCTTCGGTGAACGACTGACAAGCCACTGATCCCTCTTTTTGAACTCGAAAAATACTACGACACATTTCAAACTTTAAGTATTCCCTTACATGTTGCTTTCACTGTTTTCAGTGGGTTTTGATATAACGTGTTCTGTTGTTCTTCCTTTCACTGGTTTTCTAGGTATTACAATACCAAAGTGACTTTGATGGATGCAAGATTCAACCAAAGTAAAGGACATGAAAATGACATGTAAATATGTCAACCTAGAAAAACTAAAACTGTTCATTGAAATGTCACAGAAAATGATATCGTGAAAATGCAATACATACCCAGAACGTTGAGACGGTTAACAAAGTGCTGTAGTAAGAGCTCAGTTAAAAATCATAATTAGGACCGGGTTCAGTGGCTCAGCCTGTAATTCCAGTACTTTGGGAGGCCAAGACGAATGGATTGCCTGAGCCCATGGGTTCGAGACCAGTCCGGGCAATTTGGCAAGATCTCGTCTCTACAATAAATCAGAAAAACTAGCCGGGCATGGTAGCATGCACCTGTAATTACGACTACTTGAAAGGCTGAGATGGAAGGATCGTCTGAGCCCAGCAGGTTGACACTGGGGTGGCCGTGAACGTACTACTGCACTCCAGCCTGGGCGACGGAGTGAGACTCCAACTCAAAAAAAGAAAAACTCATAATTAGGCTTACAAATTTGTGAAATGCATATGAATACATGGGCCCCTTTGTTTTTTTTTTTTGTCTTTCTTTTCTTCTTTTATTTTTTTGAGACAAGGTATTTCCCTGTTACCCAGGCTGGAGTGCAGTGGCACAATCATAGCTCATTGCAGCCTCTCAACCTCCTGGCCTCAGCCATCCTCCCACCTCAGCCTCTCCAGTAGCTACAGGCATGTGCCACCAGACCCAGCTAATTTTTTTTTTTTTTTTTTTTTTTGTAGAGACGTGATCTCACTGTGCTGCCCAGGCTGGCCTCAAACTCCTGACCTCACATGATCCTCCCATTTTAACCTCCCAAAGTGCTGGGATTACAGCCATGAGTCACCTCACCTTGTTGCATCTTTTTTTGAAAATACCTGTGAATCACTTACTTGATAACTGAGCAGAAACTGCAAGGGTAATCAGAGATCTGGTCACCCTTTTGATCTTCCAGATTATTAAATCAATAATATTTGTTCCAATTTTTTTGCTTATTGCATATTTTTATGTTTAGAATTTTTTTATTTCCAGAAACTTTTTTTTTTTTTTTTTTGCTCTTTGAGCCTTCCTTTGCAATATACTCTAGTATTTCTGTCAGGTTTATATCTCTTTTTTTTTTTTTTTTTTTTTTTTTTGAGTCGGAGTCTCACTCTGTCGCCCAGACTGGAGTGCAGTGGCCGCTCCCGGCCACCGCTGCCACGACCCGCTGGGCTCCGGCGATCCTTCCGCCTCAGCCTTCCGAGTAGCCGGAATTACAGGCGTGCGCTACCACGCCCGGCTGATTTTTTGATTTATTGTAGAGATGAGGTCTCGCTGCCCAGGCGGGTCCCGAACCCACAGGCTCAGGCAATCCACTCACCTCAGCCTCACAAAGGCGCGGGATGACAGGCTGAGCCACCGAGCCCGGCTCTTTTTTTTAGTCTCTTGTTCTTCTAAGTGTACATCGGTGCTTTCTGTTCTGGTTTTGGCTGGGTTTCCCTTCAAGCTACTGAGACTGTTGAATGACTTCAGGGCTTTTCTTGCCTCCCGGCGTCACTTACGGCATGTCAGGATGTTGGGTTCCCGTGGGCCCCGGGGAGCTGGCCACTTCAGAAGGAACCTTTCTTCCTGTAAGCCGGCAGCCAACGGCCTGGCCAAGCTGGGGCCGCTTGATGAAAGAGCCGGAAGAGGCACCCAGGATCTCAGGGACTTCAGGAAGGCCAGTCTTCCCCAGCCACGGTCAGGATCAGCTGTCCATTCCCTTTGGGCCAGTGGCCTCTGGCTAAGGCTTGCCAGAAACCCTGGCTTCCTCCCAGGTTCTCGGGCTTTCCAGTATTGCAAATAATGGTGTCCCAACGCAACCCTCTACAGGCCCATACCTGCGCCCTGTCTCATACTCAGAGCTCCAGATGTGTTCGGGATGCCACTCCAGGCCCAGCAGGGATCCACACTTGTCTTAACAGTCAATGATCCCAGCGGAGAGGAGACAGACTCGTGACAGTGTTCTCCAGCCCACACCTTTCCAGAGGCCCCTGTATCCAGTCTGTCTCCCACTGAATTCATCCTTCATGCAGTCACCAGAGAGATTTAGCTAAAACACAAAAATGTCATACCCCAATGAGAACCTTTTGTGATTCTCCATCAGCCGAAGTAAAAGCTCTATGGCACGGTTTGCTAGTTTCATTCTATCACTCGCTGACACACATTTTACCTCTGAATAGGACAGAACTGCTTGTAGTTTCAATATCTGTTATACACCTGTATATTGAAAGAGTTTCATCTTTTTGCCTCAGCATAACCATTAGAAAGCATTCAGACATTCTACTACAGAACAAGCAGCAGCCCATCCCATCCCCCTTGGCAAATCTTCAGATATGAGACCAGGACAACCCAACCATTCATGGTTTAGCTTAATAATCTCTAGTAAACTTTTAGGTTCCTTGTCAAGGCCGAAGATCAAAGGTCACCCTTTGGCTGGCCAAAGTCATAAA
>NW_007253072.1:786130-787641 GCF_000164805.1 Carlito syrichta
CCTGTGCTTGTCTGCCCCTTTGTGATGACGTGGAAGCAGACCACCACCCAATCACCTTAATGATCTCCCCCCATCAAGCGGAATGGTTACAAGGACTCAACCACAAGCAACCAGCGGCCATTGCCTTGCTAGCATCTGCTGTGGCCATGTGCTTTTTGAGCTATGGCTGTCGCCAGGCTTCCTGGCTGTGGTCCCCTCCCCCACCTTGGGGAGGTGAATCTTCTTTCTTCCTTCTCTTTCTCTCTCTAATTTACTTTTAAATAAACTTTTTCTTTTTTCTAACCTCTTTTTGTGTTGCAATTCTTTGCGTGACTCGGATCTCTGGATTACCAGTGCCACGCCTCCCCTCACCCCTCCAGCACTCCACCCTCACCCTGTCTGTACCCTAACATGTATTCTCACTGGTGCTGCGGTATTCGGTTCTCTGTTTCTGTGATAGTTCACTCAGTATGATGGGCTCCAGCTGCATCCAAGTAGCTGCAAAGGCCATATTCATCTCACTTCCAATGTTTTTTTTTATCTCGAGATTTAGCTCAGGGGTCACCTCCTCCAGGAAGCCGTCCTTAAACCCCCAGGTTGGATTCAATACTCCTTATCAGTGTTCCCATAGCATTTTGTAAATGCCTCTCTCCTAATGTCCACCACACTTTGTATTAAACTTCTTGAAAGGTACCTACCTATACAAACCTAGAATAAACTTAGTTTAGTATAGTCTTTTTGCCTCAGTATAACCATTTTTGCTTAGACTTTACTCCGACATGCTTTGACTATAGCACGGGTTAGACACAGATAAGATAAATTTCCAATAGGCAGGTTTTAGGAGGCTTTCAGACATTTTAAAATTACATTTTACTGCAGGCCAAGCAGCAGCCTACCTCACCCCCTCCCCTCAGCAAATCTCCATCAGATGCAAGACAAGGACAGTCCAGCAGCCCAACTACTCAGTTCACGGTTTAACATAATAATCTCTAAGAGACTTTTAGGACCCATAGCTGGCTGAAGCCATAGAAATGATAATAGACCACCTTTTGGTCAAGGAGTTTGTGGATTGCAAATGGCTGACAAGTCTCTTCCCTTGTCTCCTCTGTCCAGCCCACCACCATGGCAGCAATCATGTGACTAACTCACCCCTCTGCCTGCTGTCCATCACCTGACATCATTACCTGCACTCACCGGCGCTTACCTGCTTCTTCGTGCTGACCTGGAGCAGACCACCACCCAATCACCTTAATGACCTTCCCCCATCTGAGGGAAATGGTTACAAAGAATTAACCACGAGCAGTCATTTTGCATTGTCTTGCCAGACTCCGGTGTGGCCGTGTGCTCTTGAGCTATGGCTATCGCCATGCTCCCTCCCACTTTGAGGAGGTGAATTTCCTCTTTCTCGCTCTCTATTTACTTTCTAAATTATGTTTCCTAATCTAATTTCTGTGCAATTCTTTGCATTTTTCTTTTTTTCTTTTTTTTTGAGTTGGAGTCTCACTCCGTTGCCCAGACTGGAGTGCAGTGGC
>NW_007253072.1:787821-789483 GCF_000164805.1 Carlito syrichta
TGCCCAGCCAATTTTTTTTTTTTTTTTTGTAATTATAGAGACGAGATCTTGCCAAGTTGCCCAGGCTGGTCTCTAACCTGTGGGCTCAGGCAATCCTCTCGCCTTGACCTCCCAAAATGCTGGGATTACAGGCTGAGCCACTGAACTTGGCCAATTCTTTGCATCTTTCATGCGGCATCAGATGGCACACCAAACACCCACACCCCCAGCGGGCCTGACCTAACATTCTGGAGGCCCCGCTGGAAGTGTGACCCTGACACTTCTGATGTGTTGCCTCCTTCTAAGCTGTTAACTCCTAAAGGTTGGAGACCTTGTCTTGTTCATCCCCAGAGCCTAGCACAGTGCCAGCCATGCGGCATGTCCACAGAATATTATTTGTTGAGTTAAATTGAACATATGTCAGTTTCCAACTTGACTGAAATTTCTACTCTTTTAACAATCCCCCCACAAATGTCTCATGAGTACTTAATGAATTAAATCAGAGCATTTAATGTACAATCCACATAACAAAGAATGTTTCATTATCTTATAAACAATATTGGATTTCAAGAGCCATTTGAGATTAGGATATCACCTGGCCTCAGATTTTTACATATGGATATTTTTATCCAAATGATACGATCCTGTTTACTTGACACTTGAAATTCTTATTCATCTAGGCTAGAACTCACTCAGATTGTCAAGGTTGCAAATTCTATCATGAACCATGTGAAATAGGGCAAGGGTTGCTATCAGCAGTGGCTGATTCTTAGGCTGGCAAAAGACTCGTTGCTTTGCCAGAAGGCTTCCTTCAGCCAGACCGCAGTGTCAGTTTGTCTCTGAACAATCCACATTTTCCGGTCCATTAAGATGTGTTCCTTCTCCAGCTCCTTTTTATCTGGCCTGATTCTGCTGCGCCACCACCCCTATCATTGCCATGGCCCACTTCCTATGGGGTATGGGATTTGGCACCGATTCTCATTGACCCCTCATGCTAGGCTGACAACAGCTTGAGGGGAGGGGAAAAAACCCTCAAAAAGAACACCCATTTCCTAAGTTTAAAGAAAAGGTGAGAAAACAGGGAGAAAAACCTGCATAGAGTACATTTTAAAACTTAACAGAGGATAGATTTTACGGCAGCATGATGAAGAACCGCCACAGGTTCACCCATTTTTCTAAAAGATGAGCCTTTGTCGTTAATCAATAATATAGATACCATTCCTTCCAGCCATTGTCTTGAGCCACCTACTCCCGGCTCCTTCAGAAAGCCTTGCTAAGAAAAGTGATGTTTAAGAGTGAAGGCCTAGAGCCATTCACTTTGGACTTCAATCCTATCTACTGTTCAGCTTAAACCACTGAAAGAACCACTCCTGCTACCTACACACCCAGCCTGGCCTACAAAATCATGGTTTACTAAAATATTGAATACCAACATTTATTGAGCATCACCACAAGAGCTGGCCATGAAAGGTGATTCTTGGATGGATTTGGAGTCTAGTATACTCAGTGATTGATCACAGAAACAAAGAACAGAGTACCATATGTTTTCACTCATGAGCGGAGCTTGAACAATTGTCATAATACTATAAGAATGGAAATGGCAGCCAGGCTCGGTGGCTCAGCCTGAAATCCCAGCACTTTGGGAGGCTGAGGTGAGTGGATTGCCTGAGCCCACGGGTTCGA
>NW_007253072.1:789505-813463 GCF_000164805.1 Carlito syrichta
CAACTCAAAAAAAAAAAAAATTAAAAATTAAAATAAATAAATAAAATTTTTAAAAAAGAATGGAATTGGCAGTGGTGGGAAACTGCCAGGGGAAGGGAGGTGAGATTGGCAGTTGAGGGAAACTGCCGGAGGTGGGGGCAATGCCTCATCAACAAGTGTACCTGCATAATGAACATTTGAATATCTAACCCTGAATTGGACCCCACATCTTTAAAATAAAAAAGTTAAAAGTTTAAAAAAAAAGAAAGGTGATTCTGCTATTGTTATAAATCTCATTATTAAGGAGATTACTCAACATCCCTGATAACAACAAGAACAACAAAAATGAAAACCCTGTGTGAAGGAAAGCCAGAGAAACTCACAAATTAGAGGAAACCAAAGAGACCAGATGACTAAATTTAACATGATATCCTGCACTGAATCTTGGAACAGAAAAAGGTTATTAGTGAGAAACTGCTGAAATCAGATAAAGTCTAGCATTTAGCTAATAGCTACGTACCAATGTTAATTCCTTAGTTTGGCAAATATATCATGGTTATAGAAGAATTGGCATTGGGAGAAATTAGAAGAGAAGTCTACAGGAATTCTGTATTTGTGACTTATCTGCAAATCTAAAATTATTACAAGATTAAAGTTTATTTTTTAAAACTTGCAGGAAAAGTTAGAATCCAGAAAAACACATCTCCCAAAAGGGTCTTTTTAACAACAAATCCTTTCTAACAGTAAGTCTTCATAACTTATTGTCTTTTTCCTTTTGCTGATGCTGTTCAGACACTCAGAGCCAAACTCAGCGTTGGATTACATCAATTTCATTAGCCCTTAGGGTTACTATATTCACTTCTCATTTGTCCTGATCCTAATTTCCCTTTTCTATTAGGAATAAAGCCTAACCTTGCTGCATTTTTGCTGTCATTGTCATCAACCAACTCTAATCCTTTCAGGAAGGCGGCTCTGCATTAATTATAAACCTGATAATTGTCCAAAGGCAGGGAAGCAAGATTGGGAAGGTTCAGGAAATCATGGGTCACGATGTACAGCTAAAGGAATCAGGATTCTTTGGGCAGAGAGATGACTCAGGGGAGAAATGATGGCTATCTTCAAATGACAGAACGATTGCCCTTGAGAAAGCAGAAAGACTTGCTCTGTTTTGCACCAGAAGGTCAAATCTCAGCCAAGGAGTGCCTGTGAGGAAGACCTCAGCTCAGCATAAAAAGACGGCCGGGGGAGTAGCTAGTGCCCCTTCCCTAGAGAGACCTGAGGGGTATTTAGATCATTTTAGCAGGACTCCCCAGGTTTGCACCTTACCCCGACCGTTGCCCACATTTTGATGTAGCAAGGCTCTAGTGTAGACCATCAGGAATTCTTCACTGAAGAGGTTAAACTAGAAGACCTCTGTGGTTTCTTCCGGTGGCAAATTCTGAGGTTAGATAAAAGCAGTTCCTATGACAGTTCTGAGTGACTGTCATTAAATGCTTCCTCTGGTCGGGAGCTGTACAGTGGCCTTCCCAGCTAGTCTCTGTTAATCCTCCAACAACCCTTCAAGCTGATGCAGCAGGAGAATTCCTGCCCTGCTGGCAGGTCCTTCCCACACTGCCCTTGTCTACAGTGGCAGTGTTTGCAAGCTGGCTGCAGCATGATGTCCCAAAAGGAGAGTCTGAGTCAGTTAAAAACCCAAATGTTTTGGAAAGAGGTATGGGTGAGGTAACCGATTTAGTCAATTGCCGTGGCCCTGGAAACCAGCTCGACAACATGTTGAAAAGATGCCAAGTCTATCTGTTTGGAAAGGAAGTAAGTCTACTTGCCCTCAGCATCCCTGGCTTCAGGCTGAACTTGCTCTTCTCTCTATATCTGGGTTAATGCTGTGTAATATTTGCAATGTGGTACCCACTAGCTGTGTGGTCTTGGACCAGTCACTTAACTCTTGTCCACCCCTTACACTCTCCAGGGGGTTAGACAAGTATTTCCAAGGACCCTCAGGTCTAACATTAAAGGTTATAAATGGAGGTGAACTGATATTTTCAATAACATCCAAAAGGATCATCTCTTTTATTTATTTATTTACTTATTTTAGAGACAGGATCTTGCTCTGTCACCCAGGCTGGAGTTCAGTGATGTGATCATAACTCACTGTAGCCTCAACCTCCTGGGCCAACGAAGTCTTCCCATCTCAGCAACCCAAGTATCTGGGACTACAAGCGCACACCATCATGACCAGCTAATTTTTTCATTTATATTTTTTGAAAGATGGGGTCTCGCTATGTTGCCCAGGCTGGTTTCAAACTTCTGACCTCAAGGGATCCTCCCAAAGTGCTGTGCCACTGTGCCCAGTCAGGATTATCTGAATATTTCAAGATGAAATATTCAGTCTTTACAAACTCTTCATTCACCAGCAGTTTGATTTTTTTATCCTCAACATCACCCGAGAAGTAGTTACTGACCTCCATTTTTGACATTTACAAAATGAGACTATGTGGTTACCAAGGAGTCGGCCCTTCTGACTATGATAGGTTACCACACTGAGTTTCAGGACAGAGAAAATGGAGCTCCTGTGTGACCACCACTTCTGCTGTAGGACAAGGTCTGATATTGACTGCTATTACTGACATTCAGAGGAAGATTTGGAAGCAGGTACTGGTCCGGCAGAGATTCAAAATCAGGACGTTTGGAGAAGAGATCTTGGTCACCAAGAGAAATACACGCAGAAAGAGAAAATAACTGATGTCCGAGTTTTGAGGAAGAGAGTAGTAAGAGGTAAAACAATTTGTCTCTGAATGCTGAGGTACAATGTGGCATCTACAGATCACTCAGACACCATCCCTATCCTTCCATTGCCCTTTCATCTGGAACACAGAAAAAATAATCAAAGCAAACTGGGATACATGTGATCATAGAGAAGAGGAAAAGGTAGAATCTGCTCAGAGGAATAGTGGTAAACTTTATGACCCAAGTGACATTTGGACTAGGTCTCAACGATGGCAAGAATTCTATAGAGGAGGTCATAGGGGAAGGAGCAAAAAAGAAGAGATTCTAATCAGGAGGACACATTATTGAAATGGCCTAGCATTCCCATAGAACTAATGGGTACAGTCTTTGGAATAAATATAGAAATCGACCCTCCTGGCCTTAAAGCTTGAAACTTATATTTGTCTTATCTGAGTTCCTGTCTCAGGAAACCAACCCTCAGGTCTGTAGTATCAAGGAACTGAAACTCACCAGATCATAGCACCCAGACCGTGAGATGCCAGACAACACCTGTTTAACCAACTCCTCATCCTGATCCCGCCCCAATTCCTGTAGTCTATATCCCTACCCTACTATACAAACCTCTAACTTCAGTGGGACAGGGAGACATATTTGAGGATGGATCTCCTGTTCTCCTTGGCTGATATCACTCAAATAAAAGCCTTCTCTGGCAATACTCATTGTCTCAGCAATCGGCTTTCTGTGTGGTGTGCAACAGGACCTTGACCCAACCCCTGGCATCTTTATGAGTAAAGAAAAGGAAGCAACAAAATTAAAACTGTGGTTTTCTATAAGATTGAGGGAGAGGGAATCCAGGAGATAAGAATGGAAAAGCAAGCTAAAGGACTTAGTGCTAGCTGAGGAATTTCAGCCTCATTTGGAGGGCCTGGGAGGACTTGGGAAAGCCAGAGGAGAGCCCTCATAGCTGTATTTCAGAAAGATGACTCCAGAAGCAATGAAGATGCTGTCATCTGAAGGAAAGGAGACTGAAGCAGGAAGTCCGGGTAACTCTGCATAACAGTCCGAGGTCACAATATTAAAGGGCTTGAGCGTTAGAGGTAGGGCAGTGACACTGGAAACGGTGCATTGTGGAGCTGTTTGGGATATTACCAGGGTTTCAGGTCTAGGTTTCCGGCAGGGATTGATGACATCAAGCAAGAAATGTACAGCACTTTGGAGCTTCCTCACCACTTCCCCTTTCTTTTCCTCATATCTGAGCTATGACAGCCTCCCTCGGGCTGCTGCTCCTTACCATCTGGTCTCTTTCCCACTGTGAACTGAAACTCATAAGATTCCCCACATCCAGACAATGAGATGCCAGGCCCCACCTGTTCCAGAAAGCTTTCAAATGCTTCAAATGGGCTGGGCTCGGCGGCACAGCCTGTCATCCCAGCACTTTGGGAGGCCGAGGCAAGTGGATTGCCTGAGTCCATGGGTTCGAGACCAGCCCAGGCAACTCGGCAAGACCTCACCTCTACAATAAATCAAAAAATTAGCCAGGCGTAGTAGTGTGTACCTGTAGTTCCACCTACTTGGAAGGCTGAGGTGGAAGGATCGCCTGAGTCCAGCAGGTAAATGCTGGGGTGGCCGTGAGTGTGCCACTGCACTCCAACCCAGGCGACAGAGTGAGGCTCCAACTCTTAAAAAAAAAAAAAAATCAAATGCTTCAAATGCATTTTTCCCCTGGCTCAAGAACCTGTAGTGGGCCCCAGCCTAATATGTCAGATTCCTGGCAGAAAAGAGAGAGGAAGGACTTCTGATCACAAGCCGGTGTTCCATTTCATCTCCGTTCTGTCCCCATTGGGTCCCTGGTGCCAACGAAGCTCCATCCCCCAGCACATCTGAGTCCTGGCAGAGTCCTGGCACTGGTGTTTCCTTATGTGGTCTCCCTGCTCCTCTCCATTCATCAATGTCCCATGCTTTCCTCAAAACCCACCTCGGAGCTCACCTCTAGAAAACTTAGCTCCTTTGGGGGCTGCCTCGCCTGTAGCCCACAAAGGACCAAGACCCACCGAACTGCCCCCAGTTTTGGCTCCCTGTTCCCACCTCGCCACTGAAGACTGACAGTACTAGAGATGGCACTGACACCCACAGGGCCCCTTCTACACTCCCTGCCCGGTGGGAATCACGGCCCCCTGAATCTCTCCGCAGCCGGTGGCAAGAAAACAACTCCCTCTGCACGCTGCAGAGACCTCACCTCCCCAAGTCTTCTGTTTCCCCTTCACTTTCACCTTTTCCAAGGAATCAGGGGGTGGAATGTTCTAAGATGCCACCCTGTCACTGAGCCTTCTGACACCTGCTGACACCTGCCTGTCCAGAGGATTCATGGGGCCAGGATGACCTGCTATACCTGTCGGAAATCTACAAGAAACAGCTAGGCCTCCAAGATTTCGTGGACTGGGAGAAGAGAGGTTATTTGGCAATGCAGAGAAAGATAAACACTGTAGATTAGATAACTGGATGAAACACTTGAAATTACTCAATGGCACATCTTTTAATTACCTCGGGAACAGGAGATAAGAGTAATGGAAAGCTACAGATAATCCATTAGTCTCAAAAACCTTCCACGTCAAATGTGCCATTTGAAATCGATGTTTACAAGACACAAAAGAAGCCAGTGAAGAGTTTTTAGAGAGAAAGTAAAAATCCAAAGAACAGGAAAGACACAATCCATTCCCCATAAATGCAAAATACAACACAAGGCAGTTATTAACCACAACTCCACACACACTTTCCCATTAACGGAAAGGCTAAATCTTTCTCGAGTGTGACAAGTGGCATCCACTCACTCCCTAGGGAGTCTCTGTTCTTTAGCCACTTAGCAGTCACAATAAATTTTTCTGCCGTTCCATTTCAAATGTTGTTCTCCAGGGGGTATTCTAGTTTACTTTGAACAGCCGGTCACAAATATCCCCAACCAGGAGCAGGAAGGCTTGATTCAGCCCACGCCAACAAGCAGGAAATTCTGCCCAGCTCAGGTGACTTGGTAGCTACGGGACAACAGCCTGGAACCAGGCTGGCTCTAACTCTAGTTCAGCAGTCTCACTTTACAAATGAGAATGGAGAGTCCTGGGAAGCAGGAAGAACACACCCAGGGCCGCGCAAACCAATTCATGGTAAAATCTACACCAGGTCTGGGTCCCTTCCGTAGGAGATCACACCTACTTTTAAGTAGATGTTTTCCAGTCAGGCATGGTGGCTCATGCCTGTAATCTCAGCACTCTGGGGGACGGAGGTGAGAGAACAGCTTGAGCCCAGGGGTTCAAGACCAGCCTGGGAAACATAGCGAGACCTCGTGTCTACAATAAATTTAAAAATTAGCCGGGAGTGGTGGCATGCACCTATAGTCACAGCTACTCAGGAGGCTGAGGCGGGAGGATGACTTGAGCCCAGAAGGTTGAGGCTGCAGTGAGCTATGATTGTACCACTGCACTCCAACCTGAGTGATACCCCGTCTCTTAAAACGGGGGGGTTAAGATAAATAAATAAACTACATTTTCTTTCCGTTTTCCAGTTCTTTCTATAACACGATCCAGGTCCCTCTTGAAGGAAGGACATGGCCCACCTATGGGAAGCATGGTCCGCCAGGGCCGCAGCTCTCAGCTCCTTCGGGGTCTGCCTCAACTGTAGATGTCTGTCCCACCCAAGGCCACGCCCCTCCCATGGCAGCCAGCTCCCAGTGACTGAGTGAGGTAGGGTATAATGTCCCAGCCACTTCTGCAGCAGGGGCTATGCTGATGGGCATATTTGCTCCAGAGCGCCCCACTGCCTCTCTCTAAAAAGTGACCTCCCTCCCTCCCTAACCAATGATGCAACTTGAGAGGGAGGTGAGACGCCCGGACAGCTGGACTGTCTCCTCACAGGGATGAATCGGGTTCCCGAGCTGGTCAAGCAGCTGCACGTGAGTACCTAGATGCCCTCGTGCCTCTCAGAGACTTGTGGGTCTCGTAGACATGTGACTCTGTCAACATTTGTTGGTTTTGCTTAAAGAGGTCAGAAGCTTAAAGAGGAAGGCGTGATTTGGTGGAAAAGCACGAGACATTTGGGTTCCAGGGAAGCTTGACTATCTGGGAGGAGAGTGACCCTCATGTCCCGTTTACCTGGAAGGGTTCTGATTCATGCTTGTCACTCCAGTGTCACTATTAACAGTGCTGCCTTTCACTCTCAAGTATCTCCAATGTGGTCACCCAGCGTTCAGGCCACCTTTCCTCAGAATAAGTCTGCCGGCCTATCATCCTCCTCGGTCTTGGACACTGAGAGAGAGAGATGGTGCTCTGGGTGGTAAGTGGAAAGAATATGGTCCTCAGACAGACTGGGGTTGGAATGCTCTCTGGACCAGACCCTTGCTCAGGGACTTTGAATGAGTATCTTAGTCACTTATTGCTGTATCTGAAAAGTGGAAATAATTAAACACACCCAGACTTTCATGCGTGACTGTTGAGAATCCCAACATAAATGGTAAAATAATGAATTTGAAAACTGTGAACTCCTATTCAAATGTAAGTATGGACATAATGCCTAACATAAAAATATTTGCTGAATGAATGAATGATAGTTTTGTCAAAAGAATGGCATAGGAGAGATGTTAGGTAAGATTATTATCAAGCCGGGCTCGGTGGCTCAGCCTGTAATCCCGTGCCTTGGGGTGCTGAGGCGAGTGAATTGCCTGAGCCCGCGGGTTCAAGACCCACCTGGGCAACTTGGCGAGAACTCATCTCTAAAATAAGTCAAAAATTAGCCGGGCGACATAGCGCGCGCCTGTAGTTCCAGCTACTTGGAAGGCTGAGGCGGAAGGATCGCCAGAGCCCAGCAGGTCGAGGCTGCGGTGCCTGGGAATGGCCACTGCACTCCAGTCTGGGTGACAGAGTGAGACTCTGACTCAAAAAAAAAAAAAAAGATTATTATCAATATGTGACAATGATAACGAGCATTTTTTTTAAGTTGATGGCTTCCCGCATCAAAAGGTGGAGTGTAATTTCCCTAGCCTCGAATATTGGACTGGATGTAGGGATTTATTTGTTTTGTTCATGTATTTATTTATTTAGAGTCAGGGTCTCATTCTGTCACCCAGACTGAAGTATAGTGGCACTAAAATCATGGCTCACAGCAGCCTTGACCTCCTGGGCTCAGGTGATCCCTCTACCTCAGCTCTAGAGTAGCTGGGACTATAGCTAATTTTCTGATTGGTTTTTGTTTGTTTTTTGGTAGAGATGAGGTCTCGCTATGTTGCAGAGGCTAATCTCGAATTCTCAGACTCAAGGAATCCTCCTGGGTGACACTGTGTGAACGCCAAGGCTAGATTATTAAATGTGCTTTAGCCTGGCCTCCCTTGGGACACTTTCTCTTCAATTCTTCAATTGTGAGGAAACCCAGGCAATAATGAAGAGGTCAAATGTAGGATTTCCAGCCCTTGGCCCCAGCTGAGGTCCTAGCAGCTTCAACAGACAGCCTTTGAGATGCCTGCAGCTCCAGTCAAGTTTTAATTGCAACTTCTTGAGCGATCCCAAGCAAGAAACACCTCCTGAGCCCAGTCAACAATAAATGATTGTTCTGGGGGGGGAGAGTCTGAAAGCAAGATGCCCCTCTTGGAGCAAACTGCCTCACTGGGATGTCAGAAGGGCCACACTAGGTGTGACTTCCTACCTGAGCAGTTGGAAATTTACAGCCCTGACAACAGCCTCTGGGGTGAGCCACCCAAAGCACTCCATTTTCTTTAATAGCCAATTATAACTGTCATCTCCACATGTATCTTAATCTTTGAAATTACTTTTGCAAGCACTACCACCTCTTGGGATAATGGTTCCATAAGCTTCTTCCCTATGAAACTCTTCCAGAATGTGAAAAATAAATGCACGTCCGCTTTATCCACTGCAATCTTCTCTCTTCAACCTCCCCTTCCAGACCGAGAAGTCTAGTACTTTTCGTCACAACCCCCTAATGGCAAACCAGTGTGGCACTTCAAAGAGTCCAGACCCGGGGAGTCAGCACAAACTTCCAATGCAACGGAGTTTAACTAAATGGCGTATTTGTTAATGCGTGCGTGGTTTTACTAGGCTTTGAAGACAGCATGTGGGTTTTAATTTGTGTTAATGAATGTAGTCCCTACTAAAGCACTTGCAAATGGATGCATAATGCTCCGTACTGAATGGTAAGATTCTCACATATGATTTTTATTACACGTTAAAACCTACATGTTTTCCTTGGGAATAAAATCCTGCAATCACAGTTTAAAAAAAAAACAGCCAGGAAAAAATGTTTGCATGAATCATGCCACCCCTGGTCAGAATCCACTGTAGTGACTACGTCTTGCCCACAGAATAGAGTCCACGCTGCTCAGACTAAGGTGGCCATCTCCGGCCCCCAGCCTGATGCCTCATATTTCCCAACAAAGCATTGGTGATGACGAATTTGATTTACTCAGTGACCCCCACTCCTATCTCTCCCTGTTTTACCTGTTTGTCAGACCCGCCCCAAACAGCTGGAGTGCCTGTCTATACTCGCCTTCTGTTCCAAGTCCTCTGTTGTGTCTTTTCTTTTGCGATCTCTTCATAAGGATTCATTTTTTTTTTTTTTTGAGTTGGAGTCTCACTCCGTCACCCAGACTGGAGTGCAGTGGCCGCTCCCGGCCACCTCAGCCTCGACCCGCTGGGCTCCGCGATCCTTCCGCCTCAGCCTTCCGAGTAGCTGGAACTACAGGCATGAGCTACCACACCTGGCTGATTTTTTGATTTATTGTAGAGATGAGATGTCACTGCCCAGGCGGGTCTCGAACCCGTGGGCTCAGGCAATCCCCTCACCTCAGCCTCCCAAAGGCGCGGGATTACAGGCTGAGCCACCAAGCCCGGCTAGGATTGATATTTTATGCCTTTTCTTCTATTCTTACAGTTCTTCCAAAGAACAAAGAAATAATTTACGTATTTTGAATTAAATAAAACTTATTCTGTCTTGCAATCACCACATGGGTCCATTAGGATCCTTTTTATCTAAGGGCAATGTATCAAGGTACATAGTGGGATCTCGGTGATCTTATTTTTCCTGCCTCTTGAAATATCTTACTATTTCAATATCCCGAGAATTATTGTTACTCATCATTACCCATCAATTCTTCCCAACTATGCCAAAAAAGATAAATGATGGAAGAATGATGGAATTGCCTAGACGGATGATGCCATAGGGAAGCAAGTTGTCATCCTTTGGTTTTCTGATTGCCAGAAGAATTCCCTCACCCTTCAAGAAGGTATGAAGGAAGGCAGAAGATAACATCTTTGCAGCCTGCTTTTAGCCTTCATTAAACACAAGTAACACCTCAGCATTTTTTATTTTCCACCCTTAAAGGCAAGGAAAGAAAATGGACAGAAAAAGACATTTCAAGTTATTAGACGAACTGGAATATGAAATGAAAAGAGACAGAGAGTAGCACTCCAATAATGACGGTAAAAAAATCCATCCTTAAAGTGAAATCTCAGACTGTGTGTCCTCAGATGACAGTATCCTGAATGAGTTTTCTCAAACTTAAGAAACCATGCATGAACAGTGTATAAAGACAAAAAGGAAATACAATATTTCCGCCCTATTAGTCAGCTAACAAGAAGGACTTCGTTGTGCAATAATTTGTGAAAAGAACCTGGAGCATCCCGTTTTGCTAAAAGGACATGCGACTCCATTGTTTCATTTTAATGACATTTGTGTATCAAAATTTACTTGATGCAAAGAGGTTTGCTATGGTTGGGTTCTTATTAAAATTTCTAGTGACCAGGCATGGTGGCTCACGCCTATAATGTCAGCATTTTGGGAGGCCGTGGTGAGAGGATTGCCTGAACCCATGGGTTCCAGACCAGCCTGGGCAACTTGATGAGACCTCATTTCTACAGTAAATCAAAGAATTAGCCAGGCTGGTGGCACATGTCTGTAGTCCCAGCTACTTGGAAGGCTGAAGTGGAAGGATCACCGGAACCCAGCAGGTCAAGGCTGCGGTGGCCGTGAGCATACCACGGCATTCCAGCCTGGGCAACAAAGTGAGACGCCAACTCAAAAACAAATAAATAAAATAAAATTTCTAGTAAAGTTGCTTTTTGCTATTCCTTTATTCTCACTTCTTAAAAGTATTCATAGAGTGACTTAAAATATAAAAGTAAATAGGCCGGGCACAGCGACTCAAGCCTGTAACCCGAGCACTTTGGGAGGCTGAGGTGAGAGGATTGCCTGAGTCCAGAGGTTCAAGACCAGTCTGGGCAACTTGGTGAGATCTCGTCTCTATAATAAATAAATAAATAAATAAATTAGCCAGGCGTGATGACGCTTATCTGTAGTTCCAGCTACTGGGAAGGCTAAAGCAGAAGAATCGCCTGAGCCCAGCAGGTCGAAGCTGCAGTGGCCATGAGCGTGTCACTGCTTTCCAGCCTGGGCAACAGAGTGAGACTTCAACTCAAAAAAAATACACACACACACACACACACACACACACACACACACACACATATATAAGTAAATAAATAATCCACTGGACCCTGACGGTAAATGGTGGTGACCATTTGCCCTGGTGTCCTGAGGGTGATGTCCAGGTACAGTCTTGCCTCCTTTCTGCAATCTTCTCTTGCTGTTTCAATCCACCCAGAACTTCCCCCTCCCTGAATGATTGTTCCAAGAGCCTCCACTAAGACAATGACTTAACATGGGTTATATATTTGCTCGGATCTTATCTAAACCAAATCATAAAGCTCTTTAGGGCAAGGATATTTGTTCAACAAACATTCAAGTGCTGGGACTGGGACAGTGACTGTCATGGGGTCACAATAGTAGGCAAATTAGATATTCTCCCTCCCCTCATGCCATCTACCCAGGACCTCAGTTGTGGCAGTGCCAGAACTAGATCAAAGGAGATTATTAACCGAAGGACTCAGAGCTTCATCGCAGATAGACCTAGGTTTGAATTCTGCCACCACCACTTCCGAGCCATGGGACTTTGGGAACATGTCTTCACCTCTCTGAGCTGTGAGACGTGAAGTCCTATTTCCTCTCTTGAAGGAGTGTGTGTTAATTTTCTAGGGCTTCCATAGCAGAATACTGCACACTGAATGGCTCAAACAACAGAAATTTATTTTCTCACAGTTCTGGTGGCTGGAGGTTCAAGATCAAGGTGGCAGCAGGTCTTATTTCTTTTCCACGGTCTCTCTTGGGCTTGCAGACAGTCACCTTCTTGCTGTGTTCTCATGGCCTGTCTTCTATAGCCTGTCCTCTGTGTATGTCTCTTCTTATTTTATGACCCTAAGCATACTGGATCAAGGTACACACCTGTATGGCCACTTTTTACCTTAATTGCCTCTTTAAAGGTCCTATCTCTAAATACAGTCACTTTGGGAGTTAAGGTTTCAACATACGAATTTGAGGGAGACACTATTCAGTCCGGAGCAGAGTGGTATAAGGATTAGAGCATATATCTTATATAATATACCTAGGACACCGGAGATGCTCAATGCTAAAGTATCTAGTTATTTAAGATCTCTTGACACTCAGGTCAATATCCTTTTTGCAAAGTTATCTGAACAAGTTGAAATAATATGTCTTAGTTGTTACAGAATCTATTCATTAGACATTTTTACGACACTTTCGTCACAGTTCTTCACATTAACTCACACCTATTTATTCGCATCTTCTGTGCGTTCCTTCTCACTCTCAGGTGAGAGTATAAACTCTGCCCAATGGGAACCATGTTTTTCATTCATTGGCTGCACTAGCAATTTTAACATTCCACACACTCCAGCGCTTAATAAATGATGTAACCTTGAGCGTGCCTAATACAATGGTGAACCCATAGTAGCTGCCCAGGACATATCTGATAGTTGACTTATCCGGGTCCTAGGCTGTTTTCACCTGCAGGCTTGTAAGGAATAGAAGAAAGAGTGTCATATTTGGAGTCTGAAGAACCTGATTCAAGTGTAGACTCTGCTCTCCAGCAGCATGTGTCCTTGAACAGGTGACTTCATCAGAAACCCCTTTCCTCCCTTGTGAAACGAGAATAATAAGACCTATTTTACACCATTGTTTTGAAGCCTAAATAAGATAATGTCTGTGGAATCAGTTATCCTGACACATCATATGGGATCAATACATATTAGCTGCATTTATAAGAGTTTATCTGATTGTGCATCTCTAGGTTGTACCCTCACTAGCATTTTCTTTCTTTTTTTTTTTTGAGTTGGAGTCTCACTCTGTCGCCCAGACTGGAGTGCAGTGGCCGCTCCCGGCCACCGCAGCCTCGACCTGCTGGGCTCTGGTAATCCTTCCGCCTCAGCCTTTCAAGGAGCTGGAACTACAAGCACGCGCTACCACGCCCGGCTCATTTTTGATTGTAGAGATGAGGTCTCGCCAAGTTGCCCAGGCGGGTCTTGAACCCACGGGCTCAGGCAATCCACTCACCTCGGCCTCCCAAAGTGCTGGGATGACAGGCTGAGCCACCGAGCCCGGCCCTCACTAGCATTTTCATGGGTTTGGATGAACATCAGAGGTAGGTGGGAAGTGCAAACACGAGATGGAGAGGTCCCAAATGGGTAATGTAGGAAAGAATCGGACTAGACACACAGTCCAATCTTGGCATCCTGGGCTATCAAACCTTCTAGATTTTTCCAACACCCAAGGGACTCTCTTCCCCTCCACCCCAACATGCACATACACCATCATAGGCAGAAATACTTGTTCTGTGGGGAAATTTTCCTACCCCACTCTCCTCCATAGCCAGGGTAAGAGGTAACAGATGCTCATCTGGCTTTTCAGATTCTCTCTTTTGGTTGATTGTAGAACTGGGATAAGGAGAGTGCAAGACAATTTTAGAACATATCGTGCCAGAAAACACAGTATCTTCTTTTTTTTTTTGAGTCTCACTCTGTCACCCAGACTGGAGTGCAGTGGCCACTCCCGGCCACCGCCGCCTCGACCTGCTGGGCTCCGGCGATCCTTCCGCCTCAGTCTTCCAAGTAACCGGAACTACAGGTGCGCACTACCACACCCGGCTAATTTTTGATTTATTGTAGAGATGAGGTCTCGCTGCCCAGGCGGTCCCGAACCCACAGGCTCAGGCAATCCACTCACCTCAGCCTCCCAAAGGCGCGGGATTACAGGCTGAGCCACCGAGCCCGGCGGAAAACACAGTATTTTCAAAGACTCATGGATCAGGTCAGAACACAGAAGACATTGGTCAAATCTGAAGCCATTTGAACATCAAAAAAGAATAATTACAGGCCTGGTACAGTGGCTCACACCTGTAATCCCAGCACTTTGGAGGCTAAGGCGGAAGGATTGCTTGAGCCCAGGAGTTCAAGATCAACTTGAGCAACATAGCAGGACCCTGTTGCTAAAAAATCAGAAAAATTAGTAGAGCTTCACGGCAAGCACCTATAATCCCAGCTACTTGGGAGTCTGAGGCAGGTGAATCACTTGAGCCCAGAAATTCAAGGTTGTGGTGAGCTGTGATCATGCCACTGCACTTCAGCCTGGGGGACAGAGTGAAACTGTCTAAAAAAAAAAAAATGCCAGGCACAGTGACTCACACCTCTAGTCCCAGCACTTTGGGAGGCTGAGGCAAGAGGATTGCTTGAAGCCAGGAGTTCAAGACCATCCTGGGCAATGTAGCAAGACCCTCCCCCTCTCCACAAAAAATAAAAAAATTAACTGGGCATGTTGGCACGCACCTATAGTCCCAGTTACTCAGGAAGGCTGAGGCAGGAAGGTTCCTTGAACCTAGGAGGTCGAGGCTATGTTGAGCCATGATTGTGCCACTGCACTCCAGCCTTAGCAAAAGAGTGAAACCCTGTCTCAAAATGATAATAATAATAATAATTACAGTAAGTGTTTTTGCTACATTGAAGTTTTTCTTAAAGATCTATACATCCGTAGTGCTCCTAAATTGAAAGAAACTGGGACTGAAAGAAGGAAACTGGGGGAAAGCTTTTCTTTATAAGAAAGTCATTAATAAATGAGGAAGGAATGAGAGAAAAATCATCCACTTGTAACCTCCAACATAATCATTGATTCAGGCCAGGATCAAAATTTAGATGTTAGATAAAAAGTTGTGGAGAAACAGAATATTCATACAGTCTCAAAGTTACCACCTCACAGATTTCTTATTGAATAAAAAGACAAAATGTATCATTACGGTGGCAGACTGGCCAGTTTCTACGTCAGCTAACTAATCAGTGTTGCCAGCAGCTGTCTCCTGATGTAATGATGTGAGGAATCTACAATATCACTATGGACTTGTTTTCCCAAAAAAAAAAAAAAACTCAACTCAATCTGAAACTAATCATGAAAAAAAACGCCAGACCAATCCAGAATGGGTACATTCTATAAGACAACTGACCAAAACATTCCAAATAGTTAATATCATGAGACAACAGAAGACAGGACAACTGTCCTCGATTTCCAAATATTAAACGACCAAAAAATGCAGTATGTAAACTTGATTGGAGTCTTGATTTTTAAAATTATAAAGGAAAATATGGAGACACATGGAAAATTTTGAATACATACTGGATATTAGAGGATGTTGAATTATTCATATTCTTAGATATGATGAGGATGTAGAGGCTGGGAAGAAAGATGTCTTTATCTTAGATGCAGACTGAAGAATTCAGGCAGGAAGTGCCATAATATTTATCACTTACTTTCAGATGATTCAGTCAAAAAAACTGTGTGTGTGTGTGTGTGTGTGTGTGTGTGTGTGTGTGTGTGTGTGTGTGTGTTCATGCATGTGTGTATGTGTGTCTATGTTCACACATTGTGTGTGTGTGTGCGCACGCATATCCACACAAGCCTAGGAAGAGAAAGAGAGCACATGAGCATGGCAAAATGTTCACAACTGATCAATCTGATGGAAGGCTTTTATGGGCTTGAGATTAATTTAAGAGAAAACTTGGGATCATTTGCTTCTAATCTCTTTCCGGGGAATTTGCAATTGAGGTTTGGAAATGTGAAGCCATTCTAGGTGGGTCACTTAAACTGAAGACAAGTAAACCCGGAAGCTGTGAGCAGCTACCTTCTCGCATGTGCTTGGGAAAGCAGAGGAAGCCAGCCTAGACTGAGAGACAGAAGAAGCATTTCTGCCCAGAATGCTGCAGAAAAGAGAGGTCCCTCCACCCCAAAGAGAGAAACAATAGAGAGACTAAGAAGCTGGCTCCTGGTTTCTGAAACTTTGGGCTCTTGGTATCAGTCTCCCAAAACGTTGACAACAAGCCTTGGGTTCTAGGAGATGATTCTATAAGTCCTCCTTATTGCTTAAACTAATTTAAGTGAGTTTTTCTGTGACTTGTAACCATGGTATGTGTGTGTACTGAGGAGGCGGTGATAGAGTTTTGTGGGGTTTCTTTTTGTTTATCTGTTTGTTTTGTTTGTTTGTTTTTAGTTGGAGTCTCACTCTGTCACCCAGGCTGAAGGGCAGTGGCCGCTCCCGACCACCACAGCCTCGACCTGCTGGGCTCCGGCGATCCTTCCACCCCAGCCTTCCAAGGAGCCGGAACTACAGGCACAGGCTACCACGCCCGGCTAACTTTTTGATGTACTGTAGAGACGAGGTCTCGCCAAGTTGCAACCTGCAGGCTCAGGCAGTCCTCTCGCCTCGGCCTCTCAAAGTGCTGGGATTACAGCTTTAGTCATTGAGCCCGGCCTTGTTGGGTTTCTTAATTGAACTTTTTTGTTATAGAAAAATGCCCATAACATACTTTTGTTGTTGTTTTTTTTTTGAGTTGGAGTCTCACTCTGCTACCCAGACTGGAGCGCAGTGGCCGCTCCTGGCCACCGCAGCCTCGACCTGCTGGGCTCCGGCGATCCTTCCGCCTCAGCCTTCCAAGTAGCTGGAATTACAGGCATGCGCTACCATGCCCGGCTGATTTTTTGATTTAGAGATGAGGTCTCGCCAAGTTGCCCAGGCAGGTCTCAAACCCGTGGGCTCAGGCAATCCACTCACCTCAGCCTCCCAAAGGCGTGGGATTACAGGCTGAGCCACCAAGCCCGGCTCATAACATACATTTTAATCACTATTAACCATTTTAACAGTTCAGTGGGATTAAGTATATTCACATTGCTGTGCATCGGTCGTTTATTTCCAGAACTGAAACTTTCCCAAACTGAAACTCTATGTTCATTAGACACTAACTGCCCAATTCCCCTCCCCAGCCCCTGGCACCTGCCTTTCTACTTCCTGTCTCTAAAAATTTGACTCTTCTAAATGGCATCATGCAGTATTTGTCTCTTTGTGACTGGCTTATTTCTTTAACATAATGTCTTCAAGGTTCATCCATGTTGTATCACATGTCAGATTTTTTTTCCCATTTTCAGGCTGATTACTAATCCGTTGTATGGATGGACCACATTCTGCTTATCCATTCATCCCACATCAAACATACGAGATGTTTCCACATTTCCAGTGCAAATAATGCTGCCATGAACATGGTGGTAGGGTTGTAAAGACATAAGCATACAGAAAAGCTTGGTAGTCAATATGACCAAATATCAATAAGCATTATCTCTGAGAAATAAAATTTTAGATAAGGATTAACTTTCATTATTATACTTGTTTTGTATAGCCTGAAATTTTTTCTCAATGAGTATGTATTTCTTGTATAGTCAGAAAAAAGCCATTCTCACTTGAGAAGAAAATGCCATTTTCTCTTCCATAAGTGATTTTCTTCCAGCTCAGGAACAATTGCTTTCTGGTGGGATATTTATTTATTCAGCAAATATTTCAGTATAAGAGAATATCTCATTATTGCAAAGACCTTGGATATGTCTTAAAGGTCCTCTCACCTAACCTTAAAAATTCTCTCCCTATTTGACTGTAGCATTATTGACTGTAGCATTATTCACCTGTGATATTTGTGAAACGACATGACATAAAATTTCGAAAAGGAGAAAATCAGTGCATCAGCACTTGCTTTCTTATCTCCTGCACCTGAATTTATCTTACCCAGTGTAATCATCTGACTTTCTTTTACAACCCCCTTCTGAATCTAGCATTCATTAATTTAAGACCTTCTGGAACCTATTCACATTTGGGGCAGGCGCTGCTTTGTGTTCTTAATAAATCTATTTTTTAAATTTTGGGGGCTTCGATATGTTGTGGGCAGGATTCTGTCTCGGTCTTGCCCGCAAGTCCAGACTCTGGCACCGTGCCTGGCATCAAGGAAGCCTTCCAGGCATGTGTGTCAATGATTGAACAAGGATATGCACAGTTATGTTGGGGGAAGGGGTTGTTTGTGTCTTCTTTAGAGAACACACACACACACACAAAGCTATGGAATGCAAATTAGAACAGCTCCACCCAACCCGGAGCCCTGACTTAGAGCCCTCTGGTGCCTTTTGTCTCTAAGCAGCAGGGAATTCAAGCAGAAAATTCACGATTAATGGTTCAATAAAACATTCAGGTCCTGGATGCAGCCCCAACGGAGGCCTTGTGGCAGCATGGAATACAGATGTGTTTCCCCAGGAGGGAGTCCCGTTCTCATTTAGTCTTATCTGTCATGAGGATAGGAGCCTGAGCTCCTGGGGCCGGGCCTGGGTAAGTCTTCGACCCTGGCAGGCAAAGCCGCAGGAGAAGGTGGAATGAGGTGCTGGCAAGCGCCCGTCAGTCACTCTGAAAAAGTTCCTCTCCTGGAGATCTACACTCAGTTTTGTTATACAAGACACAAGGGGTTAATTGCCTACCTTTCCCTTGGAGAAACAATTTCATTATCTTAACCGACCATGTGGCTTCAGATTTGTTTAGACTCCACGATCATGTGTTTCAGCAAGTTACAACTAACAGAATTCTAACAGCACCAGCTCATGTGGGTGCCTGGTAAACGCTCTTTGATTGTAATGATGGTACACAGAGCTGGAACTACCAGCCGTGTGGGATTGCATGCGTGCCCGTGTGTGTGTGTGTGTGTGTGTGTGTGTGTGTGTGTAGCTAGCAGAGGCCCAGGGTAGGGGAAGGACATGGGGAGGGAGAAGATCACGACAAGGTGCTTAGGCAGTGTCCTTTAATTGATGCAGAAAAATTGGACTCAGAGATCCATTATTTTATTTTGCAAAGGGCTAAACCCATTTTCTTTCTCAAAAAAGAAATCTATTTTGTATTTTCCTCTTCCAGAACTACCAAATAGCTTTGGGAAGATAGTCATCTTGCATGAGCAACAACACAATTCCGTGAAGTGGCATTCTAACCAGCTTTAAGCCAACAGTTATTTGGTGAGAGACAGAAAAAGCGGGGAGGAAGAGCCCCTTCTCCATTGAAACACAGGTTCAGACTGGCTGGCTGGCCGCCTCTGATGCTGTTCGTGAAGCGGAGAGTGGAGAGTGGAGATTTCCTGATCTAGAAGCAGGAAATATCTATGGATTAGAAGATTTTCACATGACGCTATTTGCTGGAAAGAGAAAGCTGTCAGTGCATGGCTCGACTATGTGGATGTCTATTTTTCATTTTATTTTAAAGATGTGGGGTCCAGTTCAGTGTTAGGTATACAAATGTTCGTGATGCAGGTGCCCTTGTGGATGAGGTGTGCCCCTCCCCCCTGGTCTACGTCTACTTCTAGCCGGATGTTGAAGCCGCAGTCAGCCATGCGGAACCAGCCGCAGAAAGACAAGTGAGCACCTACCCGGATGCTCTCCTGCTCTCTCCGATCAATGTGTTTGTGTCACCCCAGCTGGTCACTCCTAAAATACTGCCGAAAGCATCACTCCTCTGAGCAAAAACATTCAATGTCTTCCTAGTGCCTGCTGGGCAAAGTGTAAACTACTGAGGCCGCCGCTCAAAGCCTTCTAGGATCTTTTTTAAAATTATTTTTTATTTTAGAAATGTGGGGTTCAATTCGGGGTTAGGTATACAAGTGTTCATTATGCAGGTACGCTTGTCCTTCTATGGTCTTACCCAACCCACATTTTCAGCCTCTTCTACTGCTGCTGTCGTCTGCAAAGTCTCCTCAGGGCGGCTCTCCTGCTCTGCTCACTCTTCTTTTTTTTTTTTTTTGAGTTGGCATCCCACTCTGCCACCCAGACTGGAGTCAGTAGCACGCTCACGGCCACCGCAGCCTCAACCTCCTGGGCTCAGGTGATCCTTCCGACTCAGCCTTCCAAGTAGCTGGAACTACAGGTGCACACCACTACACCCAGCTAATTTTTTTTTAATTTATTGTAGAGATGAGGTCTCGCTAAGTTGCCCAGGCTGGTCTCAAACCGTGGACTCAGGCAATCCTCTCACCTCGGCCTCCCAAAGTGCTGGGATTATAGGCGTGAGCCACCGCGCCCAGCCTGGCCTGCTCACTCTTGCCCCTTCTCCATCTCTGCCTGTCTAATCTTACTGGCTCTTCAAGACCCCCGCTTGAATCTTCCCTGTCAGCCAAACCTTTCCCACCATCCCAATAGAGGAGATCTGTTTCCTTGAGATGACTACGTGTCTTTTGCTAACACTAGAACTTCCTTCTATATCATTTTTAGTTTGGTTTTGTTTTTTTTTGTGTGTTTTTTTGAGTTGAGTCCTCACTCTGTCACCCAGGCTGGAGTGCAGTGATGTGATCACAACTCACTGAGGCCTCAAACCCCTGAGCTCAGGCAATCCTTCCACCGCAGCCTCCTGAGTAGCTGGGACTACAGGTACACACCACCGTGCCCAGCTACTTTTTAAAAATTTTTGTAGAGCTGAGGTCTCACTATGTTGCCTAGGCTGGTCTTGAACCCCTGGGCTCAAGTGATCCTCCCACCTTAGCCTCCTAAAGTTCTGGGATTACAGGCATCAGCCACCTTGCCTGGCCTCTTTTTTCATTCTGGAAGCTCATCTTTCAAACTAGACTGTGAGCTCTTTGAGTGCAGAATTTTTTTTTTTTTTTTTTTGAGTTGGAGTCTCACTCTGTCACCCAGACTGGAGTGCAGTGGCCGCTGCCGGCCACCGCAGCCTCGTCCTGCTAGGCTCCGGCAATCCTTCCGCCTCAACCTCCCAAGTAGTCAGAACTACAGGCGCGCTACCACGCCCAGTTAGTTTTTGATTTATTGTAGAGCCGTCAAGTTGCCTGGGCGGGTCTCGAGCCCGCGGGCTCAGGCAATCCACTCGCCTCGGCCTCCCAAAGTGCTGGGATGACAGGCTGAGCCACCGAGTCCAGCCAGAATGCAGAAATTTTTATTATATTTGATTGAGTCTCTTGCCTATTAATATGAACCTTCTGCAGATGAACAAATATTTGGTGTCCAATCCACACATGTAAGATCGATTGACTTCAGTGTGCTTGGCGCCGTGGCCAGTTGCAGAGGAATAAGAGAGAATCTAAGTTGCTTCTTTCCAGTAGTTTCCAGTCCTTCTGGATAGGTGAGATACGAAACCAGCAGAGAACAGCAGGAGAGACCCTAGGCAATGCAAACCACCAGTCTGGAAATAGCCATTGTCTAGAAATAGCTTCCAGAAAAGCGCTGTAAGTTCAAAAAAGGAAAAGGTCAGTTTTTAAGTTGTTATAAGAGTTGGTTATACTTGAGATGGGCTTCAAGAACAATCATTCTACTTTGTGTCTGTCGGCTACTTGATGATTTGCAAAGCCCCTTTATTTACATTAACTGAATAAATTCTCACACTACGGTCGTTTGGTACTATGATGCCCATTTTATTTTATTTTTTTTATTTATTTATTTTTTTGAGTTGGAGTCTCACTCTGTGGCCCAGACTGGAGTGCAGTGGCTGCTCCCAGCCATCGTAGCCTCGACTCGCTGGGCTCTGGCAATCCTTCTGGCAATCCTTCTCAGCCTTCTAAGTAGCCGGAACTACAGGCGCGCGCTACCACGCCCGGCTGATTTTTGACTTATTGTAAAGATGAGGTCTCGCCAAGTTGCCCAGGCGGGTCTCAAACCCGTGGGCTCAGGCAATCCACTCACCTCAGCCTCCCAAGGCATGGGATTACAGGCTGAGCCACCAAGCCCGGCTATGATGCCCATCTAAAGACTAAGAATCCAAGATCCTGGAAGCAAGAGTGGTTTGGCCAAAGTCACACGGCAGGTAAGGGACTAAGCCAGGACTCAACCATGGGTCTTTAGCGTTCGGGTCCAGCGGGCTTTGCAGGGCACCCCCGCTACCTTCTGCTTCCATCAGTTTTTGCCTTTAAACTAGAATTTCAGAGCACAGTATTAAAGCGAAATGAAAACACCATTTAAAAAAATATTAGGCAAGCTGCTGCATATAGGATAAATGGAGGAGAGAAAGAGAGCATGCTGGGAGCCCTGATAAACAGCGCTAGAGATGAATTGATTGCACTTGAAACGCCTGGATACAACGGGTGAGGGAAAGAGTGGGACGGAAGACAACTCGGGTTCTAGAACTGAGAACTGTGAGGCTGTTATGGCTGACAACAAAAACGCAGACAGGCCTAGCTACCGGGGATATCACGACATCCTTGCGAGCATCCAGGGGACCTCCCAGCGAGAACATCCCAAAGGCGATGGAAATACGGCACTGAGGTCCCAGGGCAGACTTGGCTGGAGGGAGCTCCCAGAGGCTCCCCAAGGAGTGGAGTTGCGAAATCAAATGAGCTAGTCTACAAAACTGTGACTAATTTAGTAGAAGGACAAGCTGAAGAGGGGGTTTACCAGCCACATGGAGTATACGTATACTTCTGGGGATTTATGGAACATAAGGGTCTCAGAACTACCTCCCTGGCTTTCAGACCAACTGAACCACCCTACAAGACTTTTCAGGGACCACGATCAGGCTTCTGAAGTGGATGTCTTATTCTGAGCACAGCATTCTTAAAGTGTCTATGATCTTAGCATTTAAGTTTCAGGAGACAGCTTCTGGCAGCTGATGGGACTCAGGCCGTAGCCATGGGGTCTGCAGGGGTGTCCCAGACCCCGTGGCATGGCGAGGCAGAGGCACCTTATCGGCTTAATGTTTGTGGATACCAGCTCCTGGGTTTGGGGGCCAGAGGGTGGAAGGAAAACACTGTGCATATTACTCACCCAGTGTCCCACAGTGACCTTTAGTTCCCTTTCTGGGGTTGTGTCCCCGTTATCTGATGGGCACAGTTTCATGTTTTCCCTGCTATGGGCTGAATTGTGCATTCCCCTCCCAAATTCCTGTGTTGAAGTCCTCACCTCAGTACCTCAGAACGTGACTGTATTTGGAAATAGGGCCTTTAGAGAGGTAATTAAGGGGAAACCGAGTCATTAAGACGGTCCCTAATCTAATAGGACGGGTGTTCTCATAAGAGGAGATTAAGACAAGATATACACAGAAGGACAACCATGTGAGGACATAGTGAGAAAAGCCAAGGAGAGAGGCCTCAGAGGAAACCGACCCTGCCAGCACCTTGATCTGGGACTTTTAACCTCCAGAATTGTGAGAAAAGTCATTTCTGTTGTTAAAGCCACCCAGTCCGTGGTTCTTGGTTACGGCAGCCCAGGCAAACTAATACACTCCATAATCCTTAGACTTGCCTGTGCTGAATGAACCGCAGTGGCCACTTTCCTGACCACTCAGAGCCTACAGTTTGTCCTCAGAATCTTAACATTTTACTCAAAAAATGACTTAAACATCATGTCACCTCGCCTTCTCATTCGAACTTCTTCACTTCCAATCTGACCTACCGTTTAGCACCTTGTCATGTTTTTTGTTTTGTTTTGTTTTTGATTTGGAGTCTCACCCCGTCGCCCAGGCTGGAGTGCAGTGGCACACTCACGGCCATCCCAGTGTCGACCTACTGGGCTCTGGCGATCCTCCTGCCTCAGTCTTCCAAGTAGCTGGAACTACAGGCACATGCTACCAAGCCTGGCTAATTTTTTGATTTACTGTAGAGATGAGGTCTCGCCAAGTTGCCCAGGCTGGTCTCGAACCTGTGGGCTCAGGCAATCCCCTCACTTCGGCCTCCCAAAGTGCTGGGATTACAGGCTTGAGCCACCAGGCACGGTCATCATGTGCTTTCTAATTCTCACATAGTCTGAGTCACTATAGTAAGTGTTGTGCTGGTCCCCATTCAGTGACAAAACTCTTGTCCCCTGGGGCTGGCTTCTTGAGGGTAAGGAGACCCTTCATTTTCACCTTGCCTAGCCCAGCCCTAAGCTGGATACTCTGGGTTGTAAAACCTACACTTGCAAAGGTAATCATTGGCTATTTGCATTGAAATTGTATTTATCTGGCTGGGCTCAGTGGCTCAGCCTGTAATCCCAGCACTTTGGGAGGCCGAGGTGAGTGGATTGCCTGAGCCCACGGGTTCAAGACCC
>NW_007253072.1:813579-836734 GCF_000164805.1 Carlito syrichta
CAAAAAAAAAAAAAAAAAAAAAAAAAGAAATTGTATTTATCCAACTCCTCCTTTAAAACCTAGCTGGGGGTGGGGGCGGGGTGGGCATGGTGGCTGAGGCCTGTAATCCCTGCAATTTGGGAGACCAAGGTGGGAGAATCACATGAGCCCAGGAGTTCTAGACCAGCCTAGGCAGCATACTAAGACCTCGTCTCTACAAAAAACACAAAAAAATAGCCAGGTGTGGTGGCACATACCTGTAGTCCCAGCTAGTCAGGAGGCTGAGGTGGAAGGCTGACTTGAGCCCAGGAGGTCCAGACTGCAGTGAGCCAGGATCATGTTACTGCACTCCAGTTTGAACAACAGAGTGAGAACCTGTCACAAAAATCAATCAATCAATTAATCAATCAATCCTAGCTCTTGCTGATCACTACGGTCCAACTTGCCCCCGATAGTTCAAAAGCCCATCCGTATGTTGATGCAAAGTGGTAGAGAAAATGTGCGTGTACGCGTCTCTTTTTAAAAAAATTCATCTGTGTTTCGACTCAAAGGTGTTTTAAAATGTGAAGAGGGTTTGCCCTCTGAAAATAAGAAGCAGCATTTCCTGTGGGACCCTGCTAACGTGGTTACTAAGGAGACCAACTGGAGGTAGGTGCCGTAATTAATCAGTAAATTCCAAACAGCCAAATACCTGGCGAGGAGAGAGGCTCTTTACTTCAAGAGAGGAAAATTGCTGGGTGGGTGGAGGTATATGGAGCTCAACATGGGGCTCAGCCAGGGCTGCTCTTTCCCCCTCGTCCTCCCTCATCGGAGATCGTCTGATGATGGTTTCAAGAGCTTTTCCAATCTGCCTCGAAACTCACCTGTCAGAAGGAACTGGAGTCTAATGCTTGCAGCCCCCCTGGCTTGGGCCTCTCTGTTGCAAGATGACAAGCTGGTGTGGGCAGGAGTGAACTTCCACCTCCTCAAAGGCATCAGAAATAAGACGGTGTGACCTTTGCTCGCCAACCGCTTTAATAAATGTGTCTTTGTCGATCAGAAAAGCAGGGGACAGCTTGCTGCGCTGTGACCAGTTGGCATCAAGACTTAGTGCCAAGGAGAAAGCCTTTAAGCGCTCACAAACACCACATAGTCTGCACCCTTTCTAGCAGGCGTGTGGTTTACTTGTGCTTTTCCAGCTCGCATGTGCTTTTCAAGGATTGGCTACCCCCACCCAACAGTATTTAAACTCCCTCCTGGATGCATTCCGCCCTTCCTCTCCAACCATCAAAGAAGATAGCCTGACCCAACAGGGAGTTTCACTCAATCCACAGAGCACATCCAGGTTGTTGGGTTCAACTCTTCCATTTGGTCAATGAGGAAAGAAAAGCTCAGAGAAGCTAAGGACTTTTCTCTCTTGCTCCTTCTCCCCCTCAACCCCATCATCCTGGGAATGACTTGGTGCTCAAAGCTAGGAACATTGTTTAAGATGGCTTTCGCTGAGCATGGTGGCTCACGCCTATAAACCCAACACTTTGGGAGACTAAGGCAGGAGGACTGCTTGAGCACAGGGGCCCGAGACCAGGCTAGGCAACATAACAAGACCTTGTGTCTACAAAAAAAATTACGCATCTATAGCCCCTGCTACTCAGAAATCTGAGCCAGGAGAATCGCCTGAGTCCAGGAGGTTGAGGCTTTAATGAGCCATGATCACGCCACTGCACTCCAGCCTAGGTGACAGAGCGGCACCACACTCAAAAAAAAAAAAAAAAAAAAAAAAAAGATGATTTTCCACAGGATGTAGCAGAAAATCCAAATAAGTGGCTTATAGAAAGCATAGGGGGGCCGGGCTCAGTGGCTCAGCCTGTAATCCCAGCGCTTTGGGAGGTCAAGGCAAGTGGATTGCCTGAGCCTGCGGATTCAAGACCCACCCAGGCAACTTGGCGAGACCATGTCTCTACAATAAATGTTTTAAAAATTAGCCGGTCATGGTAGTTCCAGCTACTTGGAAGGCTGAGGCGGAAGGATCACCTGAGCCCAGCAGATCAAGGCTGCGGTGGCCAGGAGCGTGCCACTGTACTCCAGTCTGGGTGATGAAGTGAGACTCCATCTCAAAAAAAAAAAAAAAAAAAGAAAGAAAAGAAAGCATAGAGAGCTAAAGTTTTCCCTGGCTCCAATGAACAGCTCGTGTATAGCTGCCCTCTTTCCTCCTGTGACTTTGGATTCTCCACCCAGCCTAGCTCTGGACAGCCTTGTGACTGGCTTTAACCAACAGATTTAGCAAAAGTGATGGAGTGCCCGCTCCACAAATAGGCCTCAAGGGGTTCCACATGCTTGTGTGTGTTCCCTTGCTTGATTGTATTTGCTTGTGTTTACACCTCAGCCTTGCCATGAGCCCATGCCAGGCCAACACACTAAGAGGGACAGGAGAGACACCTGAAGGAAAAGACACATGGAAGAGAAATAAGGTCCCCAGCTTACAGCCAGTCAACCTACTGAGTCTGGCCTGCAGCTGACTGCAGATGCATGAGAGAGTCAAGCTGAGGCCAGAAGAGCTGCCCTGCTGAGCCTAGCCGGACTTCCCCATCTACAGACTCATGAACAGCTTTGCTGTGGCTTGTTAGGCAGCAACAGGCAACTGAACCCTGACTGCCACTTGAAATAAAGGTTTGGGGTTTTTCTTTTAAGAAAAAAAAAAGTTGAATCCAGGATTGATACGTCACCTCCGTAGTCACAGGGACTCAAAATCCTTTTCTCTTTATGGTCCATCTTCCATGGCTTCCATCCTCAAAGTTGTCTCATGAGCTAAGATAGCTGCTAGAGTTCCAGACAATGTATTTGTGCTCCTCCAGGAAGGAGGGAAGGCAAATAAGAGAGAGGCCTTTAGCTGAGTTCATCCTCTAAGAGAGCTTTTGGGCTGGCTGTGGTGGCTCGTGTCTGTAATTCCAACACTTTGGGAGGTTGAGGCAAGAGGATTGATTGCTTGAGACCAGGGGTTTGAGACCAGCCTGGGTAACATGGCAAGACACCATCTCTACAGGAAAAAAAATTTTTTGTTTAATTAGCCAGGTGTGCTGTCACATACCTGTAGTCCCAGCTACTCAGGAGGCTGAAGTGGGAGGGTCACTTGAGCTCAGAAGTTCGAGGATGCAGTGAGCCATGATCATACCACTGCACTCCAGTGTAGATGACAGAGCAGGACCTTGTCTCAAAAAGAAATTAAAATTAAAATTAAATCAAATCAAATTAAATTAAAAATAAAAGAAGCCAGGCATGGGTGGCTCATGCCTATGGTCCCAGCCCTTTGGGAGGCTGAGGTGAGAGGATTGCCTGAGCCTGGGGGTTCGAGACCAGCCTGGGCAACTTGGTGAGATCTCAACTCTACAATAAATCAAAAAGTTAGCCAGGTGTGGTGGCACATGTCTGTAGTTCCGGCTACTCAGAAATTCAGAAGGCTAAGGTGGAAGGATCTCCTAAGCCCAGCAGGTTGAGACTGCAGTGACCGGGAGCCTGCCACTGCACTCCAGTCTGGGTAACAGAGTGAAACTCCAACTCAAAAAAAAAACAACTAAAAATAAATAAAAAGTAGAAGAGTTTTCCTGGAAGCCCTATCCGAGGACCTGCAGCTTGATTCTCATTGGCTACCCTTGACTGCAAGAAAGGCTGGGAAACTGAAAGCTGAGCACACTGCTTCTTGGAATAAAATCAAGGATGCTTATTTAGCAAGGAAGAACAGGGGGATGGGTATTGAGTAGACCACCAGCAACGTCTGCCACCGCATGAATGACATGAGGCTCCAAGCCCAGAACCCTAAAGTACCCCAGGATGCAAGTGACCCTGTGTCAGGCAGCGAACATGCCGATGTCTCAAAGAGTTCATAATGATGGCTTTGACCTACAGCATAAGGTTCAAGCAACACAGAGCTAAGTGAGGATTTCTGAGTATGTGAGTCTCCTGGGCCCTCCCACTGTGAACACAGGTGGGCAGAGAAATTTTATTCTCAGAACCTGTTGCTGCTGGGTGCGGCAGCTCATGCCTGTCATTCCAGCACTTCGGGAGGTGGAGGCAAGAGGACTGCCGGAGCCCAGGGGATCGAGACCAGCCTGGGCAACTCGGCAAGACCCCTGCTCTACAATAAACCAAAAAATTAGCCGGATGTGGTGGCACACACCTGTAGTTCCGACTACTTGGAAGGCTGATGCGGGAGGATCACCAGAGCCCAGTAGGTAGAGACTGTGGTAGCCATGATCATGACACTGCAACCTGAGTGACAGAGTAAGAACCCAACTCAAAAATAAATGAACAAAATAACCTGTTGCTCTTAACCTGGACAGATGTTTTCTTTCCTCTTTCTTTTTAGCTATTTTCTTTTTATTGAGATATAACTCCCATAACATAAACTTCACCTTTTTTTTTTTGAGTCGGAGTCTTACTCTGTCGTCCAGGCTGGAGTGCAGGGGCACGCTCAAGGCCACTGCAGCCTCGACCTGCTGGGCTCAGGTGAGCCTTCCACCTCAGCCTTCCAAGTAGCAGGAACCACAGGTTCCTGCCACCATGCCCAGCTATTTTTTTTTTTTATTTTATTTATTGTAGAGATGAGGTCTCTCCATGTTGCCCAGGCTGGTCTCGAACCTGTGGACTCAGGCAATCCAATCACCTCCGCCTCCCAAAGTGCTGAGATTATAGGCGTGAGTCACCGTGTTTGGCTAAACTTCACCATTTTAAAGCATACAGTTTGGTGACTTTTAGTACATTTACTGTGTTGTGTAACCATCACCATGATCTAATTCTAGAACATTTCCATCACCCCCAAAAGAAACCCCACATCCATTAGCACTCAGGGCAGTTGCTTCCCCCCAATCCCTCGCTACCCAGTCCCAGGTCGACAAGAGAGCTGGGCTTACCACTCGAGTGAGTGCTCGAGCTCCTGAGATTCTGGAATATTTTAGACCCTCTTGGGAAAACCAAGGACAGGGTCACGGTGTCATTCACCTAGGGCCAGGAAAAGAAGAGCTCCCAAGGGTGCTACAGAATCAAAACCTCGAGCCTGTGCTGACTAGGAACTAGCTCCCTGCAGCACGTTCCTCACCTGAGCCGCGGAAGGGAAGGACCCACAGCAAGGAACAGAGCAGCCTCGACCGCTCCCTAGCCTCCGGGGTGCTTGGTGGTGACACCCTAAAGTGCAGAAGCAGCTTTAGAAGCTCTCTTTCGGGACACCAGACACTGACATGGGCTTTCTAGATTCAGGTGTTACTGATCAGTACGAAAATAGGGAGGGGAGGGAAAGAAAACAGCCCTACCATTTATTAAGGGCCTCATGTGTTCCAGCTACAGTCCCCTTTTTCCACTCACAACCGTCCAGCAGGGATTTGACTCATTTTTGCAGAAGGAGGACCTCAGGGTCACCAAGAGAAGTCCCTCACTCCGATGCTCCAGTCTGAGTCTCAAGTCTCAGCGTTTTGCAGCGTGCCATGCTGTGGGCACCTGTGGAAATGCCTCCTGACCCAGCCCGTGGCAGGCAGAGCCGCCCCCTTGAGTGGCCTGGTCAGGGGCAGTGCCACCAGGAAGGGGGCTTGGCTGAGCTCGGCTCGGGCTTCCCCGTGCCGGTGGGAGCGTGGCGTGAAGCTCCCCTCCCGTCTGGCTGCCTCGTATCCTCCACTCCACGGGCGAAAAGGTTGCTCAAGGAGACTCCAGGATTTGGGGTCTGCCTCGTCACTGTCGCCAGGCGCCTGTCTCTCTGGCTGACTTGCCCGAGCTCCTGTCAGTCCTCGCAGTGCCTCTGGAAGCAAAGGGAAGGCAGCTGTGGGATCCTGGCTGAGCAGAGTCCAGGTACAGCAGGCTTGAGAATGGATGGATGGGTGGATGGGGAGGTGGGGATGTCACAGGTCTGATGGCAGAGCCAGGGGGAGGGGGAACAGCCAGGAGGGCTCGCAGGCTCTGCTTGATGAAGGGGGTCAGCGTGTGTGTGTGTCATCGAGGTGGGCAGGGAGAGGGAGGGCTGTGCGTGGGGGGAGGCTATATAGGCTGGTGTGGCTGATACGGCAGAACCGAGCCTCACATCCGTCCGAGGGAGCCGGGGACTGACAGCTCTCAGGTAGGCGACCGCAGGCGGCCCGCGGCCCCCGGCCCCGGCCACCGTGACTAACCGCGCGTGGCCTCGGGAGGGCAGGGCCACCAGGGCTCTCCCCTTTGTTCGGCGTGGATGCTGCTGGCCTATTGTGAGGTGATTTCGGCATTCATTGTATTTTCAGCGCTCGGGTGGTGGGAGAGGGAGGGGGGAGGCTTTATTTTTTTAATCTCCAAGACAGAGGCAGAAGCAGGCAGAGCTGAACTTGGAAAGGAGGAAAAGTTTTGTTTCCCAACTGTGGCCCCTTCTTGTGGTTGCTCTGTGTTGAGAGGAGGTGGCTGCTTGAGTGAGGTCAAGGAGGGCCGGGTCCTTGGGAAGGGGCTCGTCTTTCCAGACCCTGGTCCCCTCGCGAGCGTTTTCCCTCTGGGGCTTCCTTTCCTCCCCCGACGCGTGTGCAGGCTGGTTCTCTACATGCCACTGAACTTGATGCCGCTCGGATGCGAGTTTCCAATCCGCAGGGAAGCTTCTCCCTGATGCCCCCAATGGAAACTGCCGCTGCTGATGTGCGCACCCGCCAGACCTGGGGGTTGTGTCCCACCTGTCCGCCTCGCCAAGCGCGGCCACCGCGTGTGCATTCCGGAGAGATTTTCTGCGGGCGTGACCTTGGTCTCCCGGACCCGCGTCATTTCGTGGGCTCCTGTCTCGCTAGACACCGCTGTCCCCCGGCCCGGCTACCCCACCTAGAGGTCTCTGCCAGGTCGCACGCAGGGCTCCGTTCACAAGTCGCAGCTCCCCTGTCTCAGCCTCCTGCTTGTTCTCTTCCTCTTCGGGCGGCTCTGCTGTCCTTCCCAACCCCTCCTCCCCCGTCTCACTCAACGCGGGCAAGTTCTGGGGGAATTTCAAGTCAGGCAGGATGATTCGGGAAGTGGACTATTTAAAGCAAGCCGCTCTGGACTTGAATACCCTGCTCCTGGGCTTCAACATCTGTGTTTAGCTTCCTCGAGCAGCCCGTAATTGCCCCAATTATAACCAATAACATTGTTCGGCAGACTAACAAAAGATGAGCTCTGCGCGGCATCCGCCAGCAAGCCCAAACCAGAGTTTTCAGCACAGGGGAAAAAGTAACTGCCTGGCTTCTTATCAAAACCTCCCAAAGAAAATGCTGCTCTATCCCACTGCCTGCCGGTGGCTGTTGCCTTTTTCTGATTTGCAACGTGTGGCAGAAAGTCTTCCACGAGCTTCCACTGATTCTGTGATACCTTTGACTACAGGCTCCTTCGGGCTTGCTGAGTCTTCTGCCAGGGAGGCTCCCCAGAGAGTGTCCCCAATACCACCTTAGTCAAAGGAATGGCTTCTACCTGTCCACGTGCCAACCAGGGCTGCCTCTCAGAGGCGCTGTGTTGCAACCTAGGGGCGTTTAGGGGATGCATTTCTGTCCTCTGCAGGGCAGTAACCCCTGCTTTATCGACTGAAGGCTGCGGGTGTTTAGGGATTTAGAACATGCCGGAGATTTTGCATTGTCAATGAAGGGAGTAATTGCAGGATCAGGCGCACATCCGTGCTCCCTGGAGCCTGTGACGGGAGCTGTCACCAAGCTATTCCGTACTCAATCAATCAGGTATCTATCATCTCCACTCCACCAGGCAGGAGAGGCGCTCCAGTAGATTCAACAGAGGTGATAATAACAGCACTTTACATTTGTACAACGATTTAGGCACTTTCACACCCATTTTCCCCAGCAACAGCCCTGTGAGGTGGTGTTATTATCTCCACGTTGCAGTTGGGAAAAACCGAAGCTGAGAGATTAAATGATTTATTCAGTACACGGCAGGGACGGGACTGAGCCGAGCCCTTCTGGCTCCAGGGCATCTTTCCATCATGTCCATGGGCGCTTATGTACAAACACTCGAGACAGCTAGAGGACCATGCAAGGTTGGGTGTCGTGAAGTCCATAACTGCACAGCCCAGAGAGGGATTGCTGGAGGAATTTTGGGTAAGGGGCGCTTGCCCCAGGGATTCCGGGAATTCTACCACATGGGAAGAAGATGGAATTTGGATGGGTTAGGGCTTTGAAGACAGAGGTAGCTGCCCAGACAAACACACAAAGGGAAGGCAAAGGAACTGACATTTCTGGAAACCTACTATGTGCCACACTGAGCTAAATCTGTCTACATGCTTATTTCATGCTGCTACACACACATGGGTAGGAATACGGTGTTTCAGGTGAACATTCTACACTTGCACTGACGTGGTTCAGCGGTCTTCACTCCCCGCCCAGCTCCACAGCCCCCAAAGCCCATGAAGGAACCTCTGAAACCTCGTGTGTTCGTGTGTGGCTGGACGCCACATATATCTTAGGAAAGGGCTGGGCCCTTTTCTGAAAACGGAAGTCATCTTGACAATAGCTTGCAGTGGCTTAAATTGCTGGGAACTCTCTAGGCAAACTGGATTTCCTAAAAGCTTTTATTAAATATCACTACCTCACACGAAGCTTTCCTTCTAACCACAAACCAGTGGTGAGATTGGGGGGCAGGCTGCTTTTCTGGGCATCCCCCTGGACAGGCTGTCATCGCTTTTCAGTCTTGACTTTCCGCGGTCCTGTGGCTTTTCGAAATACTGGCAGCCAATTCAGCACTGCAGAAGCGCCCACCGCGCCAGCCCCGAAGGGCCCAGCCTGGGGGGTGGAGCACAGCGCCGAGACCAGGGCTCTGCCCTCCCACCATGGCTCAGAGCCAACCTCCCCTCTTCCCCCACTGGCCTGCGATCTTCCCCCACCCCCGCACCCATTCATCCTTTCATTCATTCAGCCAAGAAACGTGTGTGTGGCATTCCTAACAGGAGCCGCGCGGAGCCAATGGCAGGCACACACAGCCTCGGGCGTCCTCCGAACCCATCGTTGCCGGTGGTCCCTTGAGGGGCTTGCCGGCCGGCTGGCCATACACTGGGCTTCGGGAAATGGAGACTTTCTTTTTTATCTTACCTGTCTTAATTTATACTTCAGTGAGCTTTATCATGTATACAACATAAATAAACGGGGACGGTGTGCTCAAAACAGATTGCTCAAAGGACAGAGCTAAAGACGTTTGAAGACTGTTGGTCTAGATGCTTCGCACTCTGCTTGTCCGTGTTTTCCCATCTTTTTGAAGAGAACATCGAGTCATTTTATTATAAAAGCCTTTTTTTCCTTTTCTCTCCCTTTTAAGATGAAGTCTCACTATCTTGCCCGGGCAGGTCTTGAACTCCTGGACTCAAGCAGTCCTCATGCCTCAGCCTCCCGAGGAGCTGGGATCACAGGTGCATGCCAATGCACCCAGTTGAAAGTAATCAAAAGCTTTCAAAAATCTATTTAAATTATTTTGACAGTATGTGTGGAATCATGGACCAGAGCCAGGAAGTTAAGAGTGCTGCCTTCCAACTTGGTGGCAGCCTTCAAGGAACATGTTTTTTTGCCCTTTGACGCCCTTTGCATGGCCTGTTCTGCTCTGTCCCAAAGCTGCTTCCCAAGAAGTCCTCATCTCCCTTCCCTCTTCCCTTCTCCCTCCTTTCTTGTGTCCCTTTACTAGGAGAGGACACGTGTCTGGTCATTCATAAAAATCAAAGAATATTAACCATCTCATCCAACTGCCTCTTTTTACAGAAGGAGAAACTGAGGTCCAGAGAGAGAAAGGACCTTACTTAAAGTCCCACAGGTGGGCAACCCCCTCAGGTTCCCTCCCACTGTGGAAGCTTTTCTGTCCTCTCAATAAATCTTGCTTTAAAAAAAAAACCAACCGGGCTCGGTGGCTCAGCCTGTAATCCCGCGCCTTGGGAGACCAAGGTGAGTGAATTGACTGAGACCGCAGGTTCAAGACCCGCCTGGGCAACTTGGCGAGACCTCATCTCTACAATAAATCCAAAAAAAAATTAGCCGGGCATGGTAGTGCGCGCCTGTAGTTCCAGCTACTTGGAAGGCTGAGGCGGCAGGATCGCCGGAGCCCAGCAGGTCGAGGCTGTGGTGGCCGGGAGCGGCCACTGCACTCCAGTCTGGGCGACAGAGTGAGACTCCAACTCAAAACAAAAAACAAAAAACAAACCCACAGGTAACAACTGAGCCAGATCTAGAACCCAAGCACGGGGCTCTCGCTCACTCATTATGCCCAGTCTGGGGAGTTCTTGACCTTGTAGGTTAGGCCAGTTATTTTGTCCTTTACTTCCTCTAGGCCATTTCCCTCTTCACAGGTGGAAATTTAGAGCAAAAGAGAGACATTTTAAGTGTAAGTGTATCTGTTAGAAGAGGAAAAAGGAGTAAGAAAGCCTCCCTGGGTCATGGCTGGTGAACACGCTCACGTTTCGTATTGGAGTCTTGCTGTAATGGGTCAAAGAAATGGGTGTATGGAAGACTCATTTTTCTTCCAATGGATGTGCAGCTGGTGGGCAATGGGAGATTCCTCCGTGAACTGGGAAGAGGCAACAGTAAAGAGGTTGTCATCAGAGAGGGGGAGCCCAGAGATCAGGACTGGAGGAGGTTCTCAGAATGAGTTCACTACACCCAGGCAGACAGACAGCTGCAGAGGTCATGGAGAGGTGTGGTCACACACGAGACCCAACTCTGCCACTCAAGTTATGCCTGCTCTTTAAGCCTCAGTCTGCTCAACCATAAAATGGGGGTAATAGGCCAGGCTCGGTGGCTCAGCCTGTCATCCCGCGCCTTTGGGAGGCTGAGGTGAGTGGATGGCCTGAGCCCGCGGGTTCGAGACCCGCCTGGGCGGCGAGACCTCATCTCTACAATAAATCAAAAAATCAGCCGGGCGTGGTAGCGCATGCCTGTAATTCCGGCTACTGGGAAGGCTGAGGCGGAAGGATCGCCGGGGCCCAGCAGGTCGAGGCTGCGGTGGCCGGGAGCGGCCGCTGCACTCCAGTCTGGGCGACAGAGTGAGACTCCAACTCAAACCCCAAAAAATGGGGGTAATAGCACTGACCCCCTAGAGTGGATTCTTATAAGGCAATGAGTACAGCGCCTGGCATGTGGCATTCTAAATGGGATGGTCATGTGATCACTATTAAATACAAATGCATCCATCGCAATGAGATTCCACCAGAATTTGTCGACCCTCCCAAAGCAGAAAGAAGATGTGGAGTTCACGGTTTCCCAGCACACACGATTTGGAGTTTAAGCACCTCAGTTTAAGTCCTGGCTCTGCTATTGATAAACTGGATGATCTCAGGCAAGTTGCTTAACCTCTGTGAGTTTATACTCTTCTTGTAAAGGGGGTTGATATGGACCCTAGATTGTAGGGCTGTATATGCATATAAACATCCTTTGTAAGCTGTAAAGAATAGTTTATTCGGGGTTGGTAAGAAGGATGGAGGTATAGCTGCTCTCGGAAGTCCTTGCGCTCTCTCTCTGCTAGGAGCACCATAATTACAGGCTTTCTCATAGGTCAGAAGGCAAAACTCAATTAAGGTTTAGCTTCGGCTAATGCCGCGTACGTAATCTTCCAAACAGATAAGCAACTAATTATATTGTCCTTAGAAGCAAGATTATAGGCAAATAGATTAAGGCCAAACCATAGTGGTATTTTATCTTTATAAACAGCAAGGCACGATTAAATTTATGAGGTGTCATTACCAAAATAAAACACAATTGAGCATCAATACAAAGTGCCCAGATTATTGTATTGCCACATGGAGGTGTCAGCTGAGCTTGGTTCACCAAGCACAAAATAAGTCATGGAAATCTCCAGAGGTAACTTTTACTTACTGATGGTCACTATTGTTGTGTAATAAACAAAAAACAGGATGGGCTCGGTGGCGCAGCCTGTCATCCCAGCTTTGGGAGGCTGAGGCGGGTGGATTGCCTGAGCCTGCGGGTAACTTGGCGAGACCTTGTCTCTACAATAATTCAAAAATTAGCCGGGCATGGTAGCGCGTGCCTGTAGTTCCAGCTACTTGGAAGGCTAAGGCGGAAGAATCGCTGGAGCCCAGCAGGGCGAGGCTGCGGTGGCCAGGAGCGGCCACTGCACTCCAGTCTGGGCGACAGAGTGAGACTCCAACTCAAAATAAAATAAAATAAAATAAAAAACAACAACCTGTCATCATCTCCATTTCACAGTTGAGAAGACTGAGACTCACAGAGATGAAATAACCTGCCCACAATCACACAGTTCCACAGGGTAAGGTTTAAACATAAATATAACTCTTGAATTAGGTAACTACTCACGTTCATTTTCATTGACATTGATATAATCAAGACTTCTTAAAGATGAAAACCTCCTGGACTTCTCCGCCACTTGGATGGATTTAGAGTCTGTCATACTCAGTGATCTATCACAGAAACAAAGAACTGAGTACTACATGTTCTCACTCACAAGCGAACAACTGAACATTTACCATAATACTATAAGAAAGGGATTGGCAGTAGCGGGAAACTGCCAGGGGAGGGGCAGGGGGCACATAACATCAATAGGGTAACTGATCTCAAACCAGGCAGAGTGGGGACCAAAGGGAGGCCCAAACTTTACCTGTATGATGATCACTTGTATATCTCAATCCGAATTTTATCCCCCACATCTTTAAAATTTTTTTTTAAAAAGAACCTCCTAGCCGGGCTCAGTGGCTCAGCCTGTAATCCCGTGCTTTGGGAGGCCGAGGTGAGTGAATTGCCTGAGCTCGCGGGTTCGAGACCTGCCTGGGCAACTTGGCGAGACCTCATCTCTACAATAAATAAAAAAAAAATTAGCCGGGCCTGGTAGCGTGCACCTGTAGTTCCAGCTACTTGGAAGGCTGAGGCAGAAGGATCACCGGAGCCCAGCAGGTCGAGGCTGCGGGGGCCGGGAGCGGCCACTGCACTCCAGTCTGGGCCACAGAATGAGACTCCAACTCAAAAAAAAAAAAAGAACCTCCTGCTGAGTTTTCAAAGTTCAAAATCTAATTCAGCCTAGAACACAATCATACTGGGTATTGTGAGGAGCATCAAAGCGTATAGAATGTCATTCCCTTTATAAGGACACGTACATGTATTTTGAATTTTCGTTCATTTTAGCTTGCCAGCCACCTGCAGGATGGGACTGTGTGGTCGTTCCCATTTTGCGGATTCTGTGAATTGCGGGAAAGAAGGCAGAGCATCAAGAGCTGGTGGTTTCCAAATAATCGGTGGAGTCGCTTGTTAAAAGCGAGGAGGACCAGGGGCAGTGACTCACACCTGTAATCCCAGCGCTTTGAGAGGCCAAGGCAGGAGGATCGCTTGAGGCCAGGGGTTCAAGACCAGCCTGGGCAACATAGCGAGACCCTGTCTCGGCCAAAACGAAAATGAAAAGTTAAAAATAAATAAGTGAGGGGGGAGAGAGAACAGAGGGAGAGTGGGGTCTGGAAGGTGAGTGTGCCCTGACCTGACCCACAGGGAGAGCCTGGCTGGAGCCAACTACATGGACGAGGGCTCCCCAAGTGCCAAGCCACAGGGGCCCCGCACTTCCCACACGGGAGAGCCATGGGATGAGGCACCGTTGCGTGTTGCAGGAGCTCATCTTCCCTCCTCCCCTAACCCCCAGATCCTGTTACCCAGAATCTGAGAAAACAACGTCAAACCCCCAAAACGTTTCCCAAATGTGCGGGTTGCCTCGGGTCATGAAGTTCATGGAAAAGCCTTGGCCTGAGAGCATTTCGTGCGCACCGGGCACAACGTGTTGGCGCAGCCGGTGCGCACAGAGCGATGTGCAGCCCCGTCTTGGGCAGGAAGCACACGGCCCCTCTCTTCCTCCCCTCCCTCTCTTCTGCGACATACGTCACTGCCACCAAGTGGCCGCAGAGGGCACAGCCACCCAGTTCTGGACGAGCTCCACCAAAAGGAGCCCAGACTAGAAAGATGGAGACTTGGTAGAACAAGCGGTGTCAAGGCCTTTCTCAGATTAAATAAATGAAAGACTTGGCCAGTCCGCAGTGGAGGGCTGGCTTGTGTTCTAACACAGTTGCACTGCACGATGGCTGTTTGAAACGGGCTACAGTTCTCTTCCGTAGGTCCCGAAAGCAGGAAGTGTTCGTGGCTCGACCACCCACACCCACCGAGCCTGCGCAGGCCAGCAGCTCATGCTATTCCGCACCTGCTGGCTGTCTGCAGCCAGGCTTCTACCAGAACGTGTGGCGGAGTTCCAGCTCAAGATGGCATCTTGCTTTGCTATGGGACAAAACTAGCTCCTACCTCTCTCCCTTCAAACGGGAGCGTTCCCTAACGACACTCTGTCGGTGACACGGGTCCTAAAGCAGCCCTGTGCCAGGAACATCTTGGGTCCCCAGGGAGGCTCCTAGAAACTTCCCAGCTTTCCCAGGAGGCCCCCAGATGAATGCCAAACTCAGTGCAGACACCAGATTGGCATAACACACTACAGCCCAGAGCTCCTGGACTCAAGCAATCCTCCCGCCTCAGCCTCCCGAGTAGCTGGGACTACAGGCATGCGCCATTACTCCCAGTTAATTTTTAAATTTGTTTGTAGAGATGAGGTCTCACTATGTCGCCCAGGCTGGTCTCGAACTCCTGGCCTCAAGCGATCCTCCCACCTTGGCCTCCCAAAGGGTCAGGACAATAGGCGTACACCACCACTCCTGGCACTCTTCAACTCTCTATTTGCTGAAGAGGAGAAAGAGCTCCTGAGATACTCCATTGTCATTTGTCAAACGCCTATTGAGCTCTTTCTAAGCATCACTCTGTGCTCAGAATACAGAGAACGTGATCTCTGACCTCCAGGAAGTCACAGTCCAGTGAGAGAAAGATATACAAGTCCAAGTTTACAGTGGCATGTGCTAAGTGCCATGAGAGACGGTAAAAGTATTATAGAGTGAGTGCTCTGTGCTGGGCTCTTTCCTTCTCTCATAAGCTTCTATAGAGTTCTTACTATGTGCCAGGTGCTATTTTAACTGCTTACAGACATTAACCTGCTAATCGTCTTGTGAGAGAGGTATTATCACCCCGTTTTCACAGATGAGGGACTGAGAGTTAAGTGCAGCTGGCAGGTGGCAGAAGCAATCGAACTCAGGTAGTCTGAAGTCCCAAGCAGAGAAGAAAACACACAGCACGACCCCTCTGCCATGTGGGTCTGCTTTGCCCGTTTTGATAGACGGGGCACCCGAGACCCACTGGCCTCCCGCTAGAACGTGCTGCCTCCAGATGCCAGGGCAGCAGAGGGTGGAGAGGCCTTCCCAGAGGGAATCGTGCTGGACACAGAGAACACGTGCCAACATGCAATGACACTAAGAGCCGGCCTGGAACGCGAAGTGATCCGCCAAGACGAGAGACGCTGCCACGGTGACAGCAGGAGCCAGTGCGAAGCTCAGTCCTTGGAATTCCTCCTGACAGCCAGGGGGGTTATCGAATTAGGTGAAACGTGAAATGACATCAGCAGATCTGGAGATGGCTGGGAGGGCGGCCAGATCGTTAGGTGGGCTCATTGGGAGGCTACTCCAATAACCAGGGCAATAAATCTCAACTAAGGCACTGGCCCGTGGAATTGAGGAGGAAAATTCACATCGCAAATGGCCTTTGCTCTACATTTGCTTATGTCGATGTTTGTGTTCGCTATTCGTTAGCCCGAGGCATCTTGCTATCTGTAGGGTAGAGCTTGATTTCTTTGGGTATCAAGAACTTGTTGAGGCCAGGCACCGTGGCTCATGGCTGTAATGCATGCAGCACTTTGGGAGGCCAAGGCAGGAGGATAGCCTGAGCTCGGGAGTTTGAAACTAGCCTGGGCAACATGGCGAGAATTTGTCACTACAATAAATCAAAGAATTAGCCAGGTGTGGTGGTGCGCGCCTGTAGTCCCAGCTACTCGAGAGGCTGAGGTGGAAGGATTGCCTAAACCTAGCAGGTCGAGGCTGCGGCAGCCATGATCATGCTACTGCACTCCAGCCTGGGTGACAGAGTGAGACCCTGACTCAAAAGAAAAAAAAAGAATCCTGATGAGCTGAAGTCTGCTGTCTGGGTCCAGCCTCCCTGCCTCCCTGTCGGCGGTACTTACCTCAGGGCATGTGGGTAGGGGCCTGGTACACCTGTCTGCTCTCTACCCCTCACAGGCTCTGATCCTGACTTCTCAGCGCTGTCTCCTGGGTCTCTCAAATGCCGTCTTCTCTGTCCCCTGGCAAACTCTTACTCGTTTTGAAAAGCCATCTCCAATGTCTACTCACTGATTTGATGAACATGGACCGAGTAGCCCTATAGTTGTGCCTCTTCTGGTGTGAAACGCTTTGCTGATGCATCGATGAAGGGTTGGGGTGGCCTCCCGACACGGCCATCGGGTGACTTCAGCGGCAGGTCCCCTCCTTTTTCCGATTGGCTTGCGCTTCACGCCAGGGCTGCTCACACTTCGGCACTGCTGTACGTCTCCTGGGAATCTTGCCAGAAGCAAGTAGTTCGGGAATGGGGCCCAGGAGTCTGCATTTCTAACAAGATCCCAGCGGGTCTGCAGGCCGCCTTGGAGTAGCGAGACCTCAAACATTGTCTCCACATCGCCTGTTGAAAAAAGCAACAAAGGCAATGATGAGGAGGGGACCCAAAACACCAGAGATGTATTTACAGAAATTGTGTACTTATTCTTACATGTCTCAACTTCAGTCCCCTTCAAAGTCCTCTCCGTTTGATGCAATACACCTATCGAGATGCTTTTTCCACGGCTCAAAGCAGTTTTTGAGCTCATCACTTTTGATGCCTTTTAGTGCTTCTGCTGTTTTTCGGTTCACCTCTTCCATATCAGCAAAACCATTTCCCTTTGAGGACTTTTTTCATCCGGGGCAACAAAAAAAAAATGTGGTCGGGGCAAGATCGGGGGAATAAGAAAGGTGGGACACAGGGGTCATGCCATTTTGGGCCCAAATCTGCTGAACAGTCAGTGTGGTGTGGGCAGGGACGCTTGTAAATCACCCATCATGAAATGGGCAAACGTGTTGAAAGGCTCTAAAAAAAGATTCACTGAAGCCAAACGCAACCTCTCACAACAATGCCAGCTAGTACATTGATGCCGACGGGTTCCCAGGGCACTCACCTAGCAGGAGAAGCCTGTCTTCAAGGGACCCACCTCCCAAAAGATAATTCCAGTTTATTTGGGTCCTCCCTGCTAGTTTTGCTTTTCTACACTGAACTCTTTATTAAAGGAAAATGTGCATACAGTGAAATGCACAGAATTTAAATGTACAATTCGACAGGTTTTGGCAAATACTTAGACACCCCTGTGGTCTCAATCAAGAACATTTACATTTCCAGAAAGTTCTTTATTCCCATTTTTGTTTAATCTTCCAAGTAGAGATGGTTCTACAGAGACTCAAAATGAAGCAGTCCAAGAAAATAGCTTTCTGATTCAGGAATTTTGTTCAAAAGATCAGTTTTAAGGAGAAACAGGCTGGGCACAGTGGCTTACCATTCCTACCACTTTGGGAGGCCAAGGTAAAAGGACTGCTTGAGGTCAGAAGTTCAAGACCAGCCTGGGCAAGATAGCGAGACCTCGTCTCCACAAAAATAAAATAAAATAAAATAAAATCATCTGGATGTGGTGGAACATGCCTGTAGTCCCAGTTACTCAGGAAGCTGAGATAGGAGGATCACCTGAGCCCAGGAGTTCAAGGCCATGATCACGCCACGGTACTCCAGCAACAAAGTGAGACCCCAATTCAGAAAAAAAAAGGAAAAACTGTACACCTTTCAGGCAATCCTGCATAAAGACTATAAACTGCTGAGTTGGCTAACTAATCATTTAATCATTGGAGCTACTATCTTAGGAGAGATTCTTCGTTCATTTTTCAGTACATAATTCCACATGCCAGGTCCTGTGCTTGGCATGAAATACCAAGGCGAACACTGTGGTCCTTTGCTCAGGAAGCCAGCTGTCTTCATCCGTTGGGGCTGCTGGAACAAAAGATCATAGACTAGGTGGCTTATAAACAACAGAAATTTCCTTCCCCCGGTCCTTAAGGCTGAGAAGTCCAAGATCAAGGTGCCTGGAGATTCAGTGTCTGGGAAGCCCATCTCCTGGTTTATAGATGGCCCCTTCTCACCGTGTCCTCATGGGGCAGTAGGGCGAGGGAGCTCTCTGGGGCTTTTATAAGGGCACCAATCCCATTCATGAGGGCTCCACCCTCCTGACATTATCATCTTCCAAAGGCCCCGTCCCCCTAAACCATCACCCTGGGGATTATGGTTTCAACATAGGAATTTGGGGGAGACACAAACGTTCAGGCCCTAGCACCAGCTCACATCTAGTGGGGATAACGGACAAGGAGATAGGAGGATCACCTGAGCCCAGGAGTTCAAGGCTTCCTGCAGAAGCTTCCTGGAAGAGAGAATTCGGGGCTTGAGGCATTCCTGGCCAAGGCAGGGAAGGCCGGGGGGGGGGTGAGAGGGAGCCTATACATCGCTAATAAATCTCATATTTTACTCATCTCACATTGCAAAACTTCTCTTACGGATCTCATTTCATCTTCACGATGGCCCTATATATAACAAGGTAAGTACCCCGTGGCCGATTTATGGCTATGAAAACTAAGGCTCAGAGAAGTCGACTTGAGGTCGCACACTAGAAGGCTGCAGATCGATGCCTTTGGCTCCCAGGAAAGCTGCCTCTACCCCCAAAGCGGCTCCCAGAAGTTCTCTTGCGGCATCAAGTCCAGCCGGGTGGCAGGAGTCCCTAGGGTGCTCGCCCCAGGAACCCAGACACTAGCCGGTGCATGAGCATTGGGTCTGGGTGAAGGGGCCGGGTCACCTGTGCCCGCGACAATCCACACTCCGGGAGGTGACTCTGAGGCCCCTGGCTGCGGGGTGTTTGCCCTGCACCCCTTGGGGCAGGGTCTCCAGCCCTGACCAGCACCCCGAGAATGCCTGTGCTGACTGCCACGCCCCCTTGCGTGTATTCCAGCATCCTGCTTCCTGCTGCTCTTGCACCATGAAAGTCCTGCTTTGTGTCCTCCTGCTGCCCAGCCTCCTCCCCAGCGTCTTCAGCAGTTGTCAGAGGGACTGTCTCACCTGCCGGGAGAAGCTCCGCCCAGCCCTGGACAGCTTCGACCTGGAGGTAGGTCCTCCCTTTCCCTGACCATCTTCTCCCTCTCCACTCCAGGCCAGACTCAGTGAGAAATGAAGGCCTCTCCCAGAGGTCACAGGACTTGTCCCCTGTCACAAGACCAGTTGGAAACAGATGCACTTGAGCTGCGTCCCCCAACCAGGAACCCTGGGACCTTCCCCCCTCACCACCTGCATATAAAGCCCTGCCCCAGTGGCTCAGCCTGTAATCCCACGCCTTGGGAGGCCGAGGTGAGTGGGTTGCCTGAGCCCGCGGATTCGAGACCCGCCCGGGCAACTTGGCGAGACCTCATCTCTACAATAACACAAAAATTAGCCAGGCATGGTAGCGTGCGCCTGTAATTCCAGCTACTCGGAAGGCTGAGGCGGAGGGATCGCCGGAGCCCAGCAGGTCGAGGCTGCGGTGGCCGGGAGCGGCCACTGCACTCCAGTCTGGGTGACAGAGTGACACTCCAACTCAAATAAATAAATAAATAAAGCCCTGCTGAGCTGCCCTGTTGTTCCCATGATTGAAATGATGCATGCAGCCGGGCTCGGTCGCTCAGCTTGTAATCCTAGCGCTTAGGGAGGCTGAGGTGAGTGGATTGTTCGAGCCCACGGGTTCGAGACCCGCCTGGGCAACTTGGCGAGACCTCATCTCTACAATAAATCAAAAAATTAGCCAGGCGTGGTAGTGCGCACCTGTAGTTCCAGCTACCTGGAAGGATCGCCGGAGCCTAGCAGGTAGAGGCTGTGGTGGCCGGGACGGCCACTGCACTCCAGTCTGGGTGACAGAGTGAGACTCCAACTCAAAAAAAAACGATGCATGCTTGGCCAGGCATGGTGGCTCAAGCCTGTAATTCCAGTGCTTTGGGAGGCCAAGACGGGAGGATTGCTTGAGCCTAGAAGATCAAGACTAGCATGGTAGCATAGCAAGACCCTATCTCCACAAAAACTTAAAAAGTCAGCCAAGCTATAATCCCGGCAACTCAGAAGGCTGAAGCAGGGGATTGCCTGGGCCCAGGAGGTCGAAGCTGCAGTGAGCCTTGATCGTGCCACTGCACTCCAGCCAGGATGACAAGAGTGAGACCCCTCCCACTCAAAATAATAATAATGGTGATGCATACTCATTTTAGAGAATTTGACAAATTCAGAAATGGATAAAAAGAGACAGTCACCTTTAATCCCACCAGCTAGAGAAAGATCCTACTTTTTTGCACTTACTGTACCAGGAGGATTATCCCAGGTTAATAAACATTTTGTTCTTTCTTTCTATGAATATAGTATACAGTCGGGTCTCCATATCCATGGGTTTCACATCCACAAATTCAGCCAACCAACCGTGGATAGAAAATATTGGGGGGGGGACAATAAAAACATAGCAGAACAACAAAAATAATAAGAACAAAATACAGTACAACTATTTACATAACATTTACATTCCATTAGGCATGATTAGTAATCTAGGGAAGATTTAAAGTACCCAGACAGAAGTGCAGGTTAGATGCAAATATGACGCCATTTTCCATCAGGGACTTGAGCAATTTGGAAATCCAAGGGGAGTCCTAGAAGCAACACCCCTCGCGACAACTGCAATTTGTTTAGTCACCGCCTTCCTGTTGAATATTTATGTTGCCTTCCATTTTGATATTGCAGATAATTCTGCAATGAACAGCCCGGTACCAAAATGCTCTCTTTTATTTTAAACTTCCACCTTGAAGTGCAAATCTAATGTCAACTTCTTATTCATTAAACAAATTGTTTTCTCAATTATTTTAACGTCAGTCTAGATCGTCAGTCCTATCCTTTTAAATCCAGTACAGCTCAGTTGTTTTTCCCTTGTCAAATAAACGTCCAAAAATGCCACGTGTCAAACCCCTCAACCTTTCCAAACCTTCGAGGCAAGTTCCTCAAGGCAGATGTACAAATGCAGAACCAAGCATTCAGGCTGGGCTCACGCACCAAAGCGTGCTCTGGCTCCAGGGGACAGAGGAGAAGACACAGTCGGGCAGACCCAAGCACAAGCTCTCCCCGCCCCAGCTCAGGGACTTGGGGGCTTCTTTCTGACCAGCCATGGCTCACCAGTCATGAAGAGCACCCACAGGCAACCCACTCCCAGTTTATCCGCCCCTCTTACTCAACCGCCATGTTTTTCTCTGCACTCCTGCCCAGCTGGTAACCCCTTCTTTCAGGAAACCCCATCCTCCCTCGGTTCACTCGCCTCCTTCTCTTCCCCCCTTTGGTTACTGTGGTGGAGCCCTGTCCTCTTCCCACCCCCTACACGTGAGAAGCCAAGATTCCTGTCCAGTCCTCTGTCCCTCTGAGATTCCCACCTGCATATCCCAGACCTCCCCAGCCTGCAAGAAATTTCCAAAAGCACACTCCTGACCTCCGCCTTCCTGGGCTCCAGACCCGTGTTCCCAGTCACTTTCCATCGTTCCCCGGAAATCCTGCCTTCCCTTCCTGCCCTGCCATCTTGTACGTGCCTCTTCCTCCTCCCCATCTAATAAATCCCACTCACTCTTCAAAGCCCAGATGAAGTTACCTCTGGCAAGAGAACACACTTTGGCGAGTCTCTACCTGTCCCCAATAGAGTTGACCTCTCCTTCCATTGTGTGCTGATCCCTATAATATCTTCAAGTCTCTCACCATAAGCAGTGAGCTTGCTTTGTTGATGGACCTGGGCGTCCCGGTATGCAGCATGGTGTGTGGCACAGAGAGGTGTTCAATAAACACATTCCACGGAAACTGGAAGATTCCAAGACCTTTGGTCTCCTGATAGGCACATCCACTGTAGAATTTTTACCATTGCATCTTTCAGCAACAATAAGGAATTTGGAGCATGTCTCCATCTTTCCATGGCATCTTAAATCTCTGGGGTCTAGACAACACTCTTAGGTTTACTTCTGGGAAACAAGTCAGGAAGGGTAGCCTAAAAGCCTCACAGTCGGGGATTAACCCTTCACAGTGCCTGAGGATGTGGCTGTCTGCTGGGTTTGGTCTATAGTTTGTATTCATTTTTAATCTTTTTTTTTTTTTAGTTGGAATCTCACTCTGTTGCCCATGCTGGAGTGCAGTGGCACATTCATAGCTACCGCAGCCTTGACCTGCTGGGCTCGAGTGATCCTTCCGCCTCAGCCTTCCAAGTAGCTGGAACCACAGACACGTGCCACCACGCCCAGTTAATTAATTAATTATTTATTTATTGCACAGATGAGTTCTCACCAAAGTGCCCAGGCTGGTCTCGAACCCATGGGTTTAGGCAATCCTCTCATCTCAGCCTCCCAAAGTGCTGAGATTACAGACTTGAACTACTGCACCCAGTCATTTTTAATATTTTTTTTAAAATTTATTTCTAGAGACAAGGTCTCACTCTGTTGCCCAGGGTGGAGTGCAGTGGCACAACCATAGTTTAATGCAGCTTCGAACTCCTGAGATTAAGCGATCATCCTGCTTCAGCTTCCCAAATAACTGGGACTACTGGGCATATGCCACTTTTTTTTTTTTTTTTTTACTTTCTGGTAGAGACAGGGCCTCACTATGTTGCCCAGGCTGTCTTGAAGTCCTGGTCTTAAGCAATTCTTATGCCTCAACCTCAAAGTACTGGGATTAAATGAGCCACCATGCCCAACCAACTTCGAACCTATGTTTACTTTTTTTTTTTTTGAGTTGGAGTCTCACTCTGTCGCCCAGACTGGAGTGCAGTGGCAGAAGGCTCTGGCGATCCTTCCGCCTCAGCCTTCCGAGTAGCTGGAACTACAGGCGCGCGCTACCACGCCCGGCTAATTTTTGATTTATTGTAGAGACGAGGTCTTGCCAAGTTGCCTAGGCGGGTCTCGAACCCGCAGGCTCAGGCAATCCACTCACCTCGGTCTCCCAAAGTGCTGGGATGACAGGCTGAGCCACCAAGCCCAGGTTATTTTTACGTTTTTTTTTTTTTTTTTTTTTTTTTTTTTTTGAGTTGGAGTCTCACTCTGTCGCCCACACTGGAGTGCAGTGGCCGCTCCCGGCCACCGCAGCCTCGGCCTGCTGGGCTCCGGCGATCCTTCCACCTCAGCCTTCCGAGTAGCCGGAATTACAGGCATGCGCCACCACGCCCAGCTGATTTTTTTGATTTATTGTAG
>NW_007253072.1:836832-845616 GCF_000164805.1 Carlito syrichta
TCACCTCAGCCTCCCAAAGGCGCGGGATTATAGGCTGAGCCACCGAGCCCGGCTATTTTTACGTTTTTAAGATGTAGGCAATCACATCTCATTTCCAAATCTGGCAACCCTTGAGAAGATCCTCTCTGTGAATGATGGGGGACTCATATTTCAGCAAGGGTGACTTCCCCGGTCCCTCCACCAAATTACATAATCCTGAGTTACTCCCAGGATCCTTTGACTTCATCAAGAAACTTTTTATTCATACTCCTGATAGATGGTCCAAGTACAGCTGGCTTGTTGTCTGACTTTAATTTTGTTTGGTGAATGATTCACACACCCAAACCTATCGCAATGTTTTGGCCTTTCACCTAATTGGGAATGGTCCTTACCCCATCATCACACAGAAAAAACTAGACTCGCTGAGCTGTTGGAGAGACAAAAGAATAAGGCAACCAACCCCCAAGAAAGAGTCTGGGGAGATTTATCTAAAACTTCCTAAGACTCTATTGCAAAAGAAACTACCTTCTGCTAGTTCTATCTTCACGAAATGTTCTCTTAGGAGGTAACTCACTGTAGAAGTTCCTTATATGTTTTTCTTCTGCGGTGTTCACCAGCTGGCCCACCAATGTCAGCCCTCGGATATTCTAGCAGGCTCTCCTGAAGGAAATAGCTCCCGAGCGTCCCTTGGTTAGGATTGACTGGACTCTTCAGTGGCAGAAACCTGACAGCCTCAGTGAGTTTTTTCCTTCCCCTCCAGTGGGCTCCTGGGTTTGTTCTCTACCTTGCACCCTAATCTTTGATCCCAGACATCCAAATGGCCATTTGCTCGCTTTTACCACAAGCCCGGCTCTGTGGATCAATTTGGCAGTAATCCGAGACCCCAGATGCTCACGCACGCTCTGGCTTAATATAGCAATGTCATCAGCGCAGGCTGCGAAAATGTGTCCAGCTCACTTAATAAGCCATTAACCCATCTCTGGAAAGAGGTTGGTCCATCCCCCCCCCCCACCACAGACTGGAAGGCTAGGCATTAAGCTCCCATGCCCATCTGGTGTTGCAAATGCTGTTGTGAATTTCGATTCCTCCTATTTGCCCAGAACCTTCCCCTCAATCAGGAGTCGAGGTGATTTTGTTAGTCTAAATTTATCTAACAGCGCGTCAAGTCTGGGTATGGATTGTGGCATCTGGTTTGATCACAGAATTTCATTCTCTCTGACTGACGCAAAATCTAATTACCATCTGGGCTTAGAAACCCAAGGGCTCACAGAAGATCGAATAGCCTGCAGGTTCAACAACTCTTCCACCTGTTTCTGTAAACTGAAGACGCAGAACAATTCAACACACATTTTGGGGCTCCTTTTCTGTGAGGATTAGACCAAGGGTGCTCAGTGGTCAATTCCAGCTCCCAAAACTACTATGAGCTTTTCTCCGTGTTATCCATGCCTCTTTGCCTTCCCACTGATTTGTAAAGTTTCTCAAGCTCGCCACTATGGGCATTTGAGGCTGGGTAATTATTTATTTTGGGGGGCTGTCCTGTGCATTGTAGTATGTTTACTAATACCCCCAGTCTGTAGATGCCACACGCCTTAACCGCCATGTTCCATAGTGGCTTCCTCCTCCAAGGAAGCTCCAGAGCAGAATTCCTCCAAGTGTAGTCCAGCCTCAGGTGCTTGCTAAAAATGTATATTTCCAGTCCCCCGCCCCTAATTTAGTGAATCAGGATCTCCAGGGGTATAAGCGGGGAATTTGTACTCTAACAATCCCCAGTAGCTGTTCTTCAGGAACACTCCAGAAGTCTGCAACTCCATGGTCCTTAAGTCAGTCCTCTCCTTCTCTAGAAGCTGCCTATCACTTTTCATGCCCAGTGACATTGAAGGTGTGGAAAAGCAGTTTCTCTGCGTCTCTCTGCTGTGTTCATTCTGTCAGCACCTAGGTTCCATCTGTTTAGCATCTCTGAGCAAACGCTAAATGAAAAAGCCATGCTCAGAAAAATGGCGGCTTGAGTATTAGTAGGCGCCAACATCACTACCCGTGGCTAATAGGTAGACTTGGACAGTTTGCTTCTTAGAAACCTTATCAAGGGGCACTCCTGCTGAACATGACCCCTCCCTCCTCTCTAGTCTGTGGGAAAATGGTCAATTCCCATCAGAACCTTTGCTGCCGGTCTCATAGAATTCCTTTTTTTTTTTGAGTCAGGCTCTCACTCTATCACTCAGGTTGGGGTGCAGTGGCTCCATCATGGCTCATCACAGCCTCAACCTCTTGGGCTCAGGCAATCCTTCCACCTTAGCCTCCCAGGTATCTGGGACTACAGGTGTACACCATCATCGTTGGCTTTTTTTTTTTTTTTTTTTTGTAGAGATGAAATCTCAGTATGTTTCCTAGGCTGGGCTCAAACTCCTGTTCAAACACTCCTCCTACCTCAGCCTCCCAAAGTGCTGAGATTATTGGCGTGAGCCACCACGCCCATCCAGAATAAGGATGAATTCTGCATTAATTGCCACCAACTTGTATGGCAAGTACCCAGAAGTACTTGAGTAGGAGATGTCCTGGGTTGGGACCCAAGATATTTCCGATCTTGTTTGGGTGATTCTGTTATCTAATCATATTGTTTGGGGCACATTACTAAATCTCGTCAAAACATGTGAAGATTGAACTACTTTAGTGATTTGCAAACCACTGGAAAATATCAGAATTACCTGACCTTGGTAAAATTGTTTTTAATTCCTTTGTAAATATAAGTTTTAGTTCCTGGTTCTGTTCTTCAGAGGTGAGTCTTGGAATTCTATGTTTTCAAGAGTTCTGTAGATGACTTGAACTCGCACCCAGGTGTGGGACCTGGTGGACCAGGTGTCACCTGAGGTCCCACTTGGGACTAGCATTCCTTGAAATGCTTTGCTGGTTTACCAGAAGCACTGGGGTGGTCTCCCTGTAGCCAGAGGGTGACTTCTGCAGCAAAGTCCTTCCTTCCTCCTGCTGGCTCACTCCATTTCACATCTGCACTGTTGGGCTACACAGTATCCCAGGTATTAGATGCCTGGACGGCATACAGCCTTTTCCTGCAGGACAGCTTCCAGCCAAGTGAAGGGGTCCTCAGCCTGGAGTCCACAGACACCAGGTTCACAGATAGGCTGCAAACCCTCAAAGAGAGTATGCAAATTTGACATGAGTGTATGTTTATAGAGTGGAAGGGCGGGTCCATAGCTTTCATTAGATTCTCACAAGAGTTCATGACCCATAAAAGGTGAAGAATCCTGATCTAGGCTGGGCACAGTGGCTCACACCTGTCATCCCAGCACTTTAGGAGGTGGAGGCTAGAGGATTGCCAGAGCCCAGGGGTTCGAACCAGTCTGCGCCACTTGGCGAGACCTCGTCTCTATACGATAAATCAAAAAATGAGCTGGGTGTGGTGGCACGTGCCTATGGTTCCAGCTGCTTGGAAGGCTGAGGCGGAAAGACCGCCTGAGCCTAGCAGGTTGAGGCTGCGATGGCCGTGAGCATGCCACTGCAATCCAGCCTGAATGACAGTGAGAGTCCGACTCAAAAAAAAAAGAAAGAAGTCCTACTATTTACTACATGGAGAAGATTCCCGCAAGGGATTTGAACATGAGTAAGATGCAGTCCCCAACTTGTCATACTCTGCCTTAGAAGTCATTGCAAATTAATTATGTTAAGCACGAATGTTTCCAAGAGCAATACAACATTCCGTGGGGACACAGGCAGGCAGGAAAAAGCAATTCTTCCCGGGGAGCTAGAAGAAGGTGCAGGATCAGGGAGGGGCGGCACTGGAGCTTGGCTGGGTCTCAAGGACGGATGGAAGGATGGAAGGAGTCATCGCATCCTGGGGACAGAGTGAGGACAGAGGTGGGAGGTGTGGAATGTTGAGGCTCTAGGAACAGCCTCATGGGTCTAAAGGGGGTGTGTGTGAGGAGGAATTGAAATAAGACCTGCACTGTGGGCTGGACCAGATGGAGGAGAGATTCGAATGCTCTATTCAGGAGTCTGGAGCTATTTCATGGACATGACAGAATATTAGACAGCTGTGGGCAACATCATGACGTGACTGGTCATACTTTAGGAAGAGTATCCAGCCGAGGGTACCACAAGGATTAGAATGGCAAAGGCCAGAGGTGCAGAGATCCGTCAGGGACCCGCTGCACACCAAGGGGCACGCGGGCAGGGGCGCAGGGAGGGGAAAGGAGGGGGGACCTACAGACTGACGGGATGGGAGTGAGAAGGGACATGCGATATGCCCAGGGTGGGAAGCCTGAGTCAAGTGAGAATAAGAGATCAGATACAGAGACGAAGACCGAGAGACCACGTAGCATGGCAGACTTCAGGTGGGGAAAGTGTCTCGGACAAGAATTGAATTCACCTGCTAGCAACAAAAGCGCCGCATGGGCAGCAGCTGAAGACCTCGCCTCTACAAAAAAAATCAAAAAAGTAGTTGGGTGTGGTGGCACGCACCTGTAGTCCCAGCGACATGGGAGGCTGAGGCGGGAGGATCGCCTGAGCACAGGAGGTCAAGGTGGCTGCTAGGAGCCATGATCATGCTACTGTACTCCAGCTTGGGTGACAGAATGGGACCCTGACTGGAAATAAAAAAACAGGGATGACTGTTGTATGTAGGATGAAAAATTAACACCAGGGTTGATCTTTACACACAGATTTGACTACATAGTAATACTTCCACATTTTCAATTTTTGTTTGTTTGTTTGTTTATTTGTTTATTTTAAAAATGGGTCCAAATCAAGATTAGGTATACAAGTGGACATCGTACAGGCCTCCCACATTCCCAATTTCTTTAACCCCTCTGACCTTCCATAAGCCTGGCAGGACAACACATTAAAATCCTTCTTTACGGGTGATGGTCATGAGCTGTGAGTGGTTTCAAAACCCCGACTGAGGATATAACAGGGTTCAGTCTGGGGCACATTCATTCTGTGTTCACTCGTTGTGTCACCTGGGGCAAGTTAGCCTTACCTCTCTGAGCACCCGTGTCTTGGTAAAATGACGGAACTGGGCCAGGTGATTCTCTGATTCTCTGTTTCTTTCCAACTCTGACTTTTTTTTTTGGAGTTGGAGTCTCACTCTGTCACCCAGGTGGGAGTGCAGTGGCACGCTCATGGCCACCGCTGCCTCCACCTGCTGGGCTCCGGCGATCCTTCCGCCTCAGCCTTCCGAGTAGCCGGAACTACAGACGTGTCCCACCACGCCCACCTAATTTTTTCGTGTGATTTATTGTAGAGACGAGGTCTCACCAAGTTGCCAGGCTGATCTCGAACCCTCGGGCTCGGGCAATCCTCTCGCCTCGGCCTCCCAAAGTGCTGGGATGACAGGCTTGAGCCACCATCCTGGGCCCCAACTCTGAAATGTTATGAACCTTCAAAACTGCACAGGCCTTGCCAAATGGATGCTTCAGAAGCACTGGCCTTGGTACAAATACAGATGACAGAGGGCCTTATCTCCCCTTGCCTTGGACTCAGAGAGGTCCTTGTTGCCTTCCCTTCCTCTCACCTGTGTCTCTGCAGGTGTGCGTCCTCGAGTGTGAAGAGAAGGTCTTCCCCAGCCCCCTCTGGACTCCGTGCTCCAAGGTCACGGCCAGGGGCTCCTGGCAGCTCAGCCCCGCAGACCCCGAGCACGTGGCGGCTGCCCGGTACCAGCCAAGAGCCACCGAGATGCAGCACCTGAAGCGGATGCCCCGCGTCCGGAGCCTGTCCCAAGCGCCCGAAGAGGCTGGGCCTGGTGTGGAGGGGGCTGGTGACACCGAGCAGAAGCAGCTGCAGAAGAGGTTTGGGGGCTTCACGGGGGCCCGGAAGTCAGCCCGGAAGTTGGCCAACCAGAAGCGGTTCAGTGAGTTTATGAGGCAGTACCTGGTCCTGAGCATGCAGTCCAGCCAGCGCCGGCGCACCCTGCACCAGAATGGTAATGTGTAGCCGGAAGGGGCGCCCCTCCCAGCTGCACCGGCCTCTGCAACCCATGAGTGAGTTGGCAACCAACCATCTAAGCCTTGCTCCCAGGCCAGGAAGCACACGCGTCCCCAGACACGCACACGCACACGCATCCCCAAGAGGCCGGCTACCTCCAAGAGTCTGCTCCTGGGAGGCCTGGAAGGGACGTTGGCCTCCCTGCCCCCTGCCCACCCTTTCTCTAGGGAGCAGAGGTTTTCCTGCGATGGTCTCCTGAGACTGACCTCTCCCGGTGAGAGATCGGTTACCATGGGGATAACAGTAGTGTGTTAGGATAACTAATTCCTCCATCACCCTCCAGGAGCTTAGTTACTATGGGGACAGGTAAGGGGACCAGGCCTCCTCTCCGGTTGCCATAGCAACCGTTGGGTTCCCCCTTTCCTGGGAGACTTTATCTCTAAACACCAGTAGCTGGACCGACTCTTGGCAATTCGCAAAGAGGCTGGTGACTGTGGCTATGATGTTGCTATTCCAGCTTTCCAAGACGGTCTACCTGTATCCTCTCCCCTATCCCCGGTGTCTCAGGATGACTTGCCCATTTCCTGCGGCCAAGGAGTTCCTAGCAGGACCAGGAGTTATGCACTCTGCCTGTCTTCCTTCCACAAGCCATTTGTCCATCCTGCCACCTTGCTGGAGATGGACTGATTCCTTGTGGTAGTGAACGGCATCATCAATGAACAAGATTTGGAAAATTCGGCCCAACTGACCTAGTAGCTTTTAGAATATGGACTAAAGAGACACCTCTTCTGTCCTCAATTTCTGCTTTTTCCAGTGTGCTTTTGTTTTGTTTTTGCATGTTTGCTTATCTTTGTTCCTCTCTCCTTTCTTCCCGTTTTCCTTTTCTTCTGTGCTGTTCCTACCCCCACAGGCATCTTATACAAGCACATAAAATACATATTAGAAAATATACATCAAAGACCCTAATTTACGACCAGGCACAGCACCTCATGTCTGTCAGCCAGTACTTTGGGAGGCTGAGGCAGAAGGATTGCTTGAGCCTAGGAGTTCAAAGACCAGCCTGGACAACAGAGTGAGACCTTGTCTCTACAAAGCAATCAAAAAATTAGCTGAGCGTGGTGGCATGCACCTGTAGTCCTAGCTACTCAGGAGGCCGAGGTAGAAGGATCACCTGAGCCCAGGAGGTCAAGGCTGCAACTGAGCTGTGATCTTGCCACTGGACTCTAGCCTGAGCAGCAGAGTGAGAACCGAAAGAAAGAAAGAACTTTAATTTATTGCCCGGTCATTCGAAGCTCAACTTTCCTTTGTCCATCAACCAACTTTGAGTAGCATTGGGATCCAGCACAGTGGAATTTTCTGAAAATTTAAAAAATCTCAGTTAGGTACAGTGGCTCACACCTGGAATCCCAGCACTTTGGGAGGCCAAGGCAGGAGAACTGCTTGAGGCCAGGAGTTCTAAGACCAGCCAGACAACATAGCAAGACCCCAGTTCTAAAGAAAAGAAAAATTAGCCACATGAGATGGCACATGCCTGTAGTCCCAGCTACTCAGGAAACTGAAGAGGGAGTCTTGAGTCCAAGAAGTCAAGGCTGCAGTAAGCTGTGATTGCACCGCTGCACTCCAACCTGAGCAACAGAGTGAGACCCCTGTCTCAGGAAGGAAGGAAGGAAGGAAGGGACGGACGGAGGAAGGATTGAGCTCAACCGACAAATATATGTGTCTTAACTTGAATATGGGAATACGATCATCTGTAGAGTCAATACATCTCCTTAAGCAGCTCGGAAACTTGCCCTAACACTAGTCCAAAACATGATCCAAGTGAGGGTTTTCCCTGAGAGGCATAAGAGGAAAATATCTGCATGCGCTGTTTTATTGGGCTTCTTATACGTCAAATGTAGCCACATCGCTAGTAACCTTTCTTGAAGATACATTAGTACAGATGTTCATCTTTGGTGCCCACGCTTCAGCGCAGAGACAGCCCACGTAGCTCCCGGCAGGTAGGCCAGCGTGTTTGCAACAGGCCCGTTACCAAATATGGACACATGTATGAAGTCCTGAGGAGAAGGCTGCCGTGTTTATTTTAGTAGGATGACTAATTCTGCAGGCCTCGAATTAACCTGCACTGAAGCCATACTCCTGGATCTGTCACAAGCATGCTATTTCTTTCTAAGCCATATCCACCTGGCACCAGACGGTAAATCTTTCAGAAGTAGCCTGGATGAAATTCTTTCAAATCTTAAAGACACTCTTCTTTAAAGGGGCTCTTAAGAAGACTGAAGCTCATGTCTAATTCTGAACTATGACAGTTTTCTTTATCTAAACAGTTTAAAATCAGGCCCATTTACAGGAACCAATTTATTTTTTTTAAAAACTATTTGAGCCCCTATCCAGACAATTGATTTTTCTAATCTTCTATCATGCTTCCAACCGAGAGGCACTGAAACAAATCCGGCAACAAATTCCGATCTTCTGCTCTGCTCAGACATAAAGTTCTTGATGGAAACACAGGAAACATTAACCAGCTCATTTGGGTATTATTGATGGCTCTCCTCTTTCTGCAACCATCTCTGTTTCTTTTTACCCCATGTGCATGGTTGCTGAGTTCTAACACGGATATGTATTTATGAGTATGTAAAAGGCAGCTTAAACCTTTTTACTCATACACACACACCAGCCTGCCCTACACGTGATGATTTCTCCATCCTGGGAGACTCTTGAGGCCAAAGCCGTCCTTGACTTCTAAGAGATCCGATCCTAATCTGTACTCCGAAGGCTGGGAGGAGCCGGGCTTGGTGGCTCAGCCTGTAATCCCTGGCCTTGGGAGGCTGAGGTGAGTGGATTGCCTGAGCCCACGGGTTCGAGACCTGCCTGGGC
>NW_007253072.1:845636-856209 GCF_000164805.1 Carlito syrichta
GGCCACTGCACTTCAGTCTGGGCGACAGAGTGAGACTCCAACTCAAAAAAAAAAAAGAAGAAGGCTGGGAGGAAATGGAGCCACCTAACACTGGAATGGAGTAAGGAATCCTGTTTAGAAAGTGCGATGACGTCCCAGGAAAGAAGGGCATCGGGGTGCTCCAGACAAACTATGAAAAGGGCACAGCTGGTCTTGGGGTCTACCTTCCCTTTCCTTGATCTACCTATCCTGTCTTCCTCTTCTCTGCTGCCCCGGGCCTTGACTCCTCTAGACAGCGGAATATGAGCAAATTCACTCAGGGTCGGGTACCTTTGATGTCAGGCTTGAGAGCACTCGGTGGCTCAGCCTGTAATCCCGCGCCTTTGGGAGGCTGAGGTGAGTGGATTGCCTGAGATTGCGGGTTTGAGACCCGCCTGGGCAACTTGGCGAGACCTCATCTCTACAATAATCAACAAATAGCTGGGTGTGGTAGTGCATGCCTGTAGTTCCAGCTACTCGGAAGGCTGAGGCAGAAGGGTCGCTGGAGCCCAGCAGGTCGAGGCTGCGGTGGCTGGGAGCGGCCACTGCACTCCAGTCTGGGCGACAGAGTGAGACTCCAACTCAAAAAAAACCAAAAAACAAGAAACAACAACGATAAACGAGCACACAATGTAGCAGGGATTCTGCATACCAGGGAGAAGAGAACCCTTTCCGGTTCAAGGGCTGACGGTTCAGCCTTTCAAGTCACAGCCCCCCGGCCTCCCCTCTATCCTATCAGTCTCGCCTGCAGACTCGGGGGCCAGGGGAGCAGATGTTGTACTGGGAGTTGGGGGACCCTTCCGGCTACTTCAGGGTTCATTTAATTGGGTTGATAACTTTGCTTCCTTTCAGTTGCTTCTGTCACCAGGGCGAAGAGAAGAGAAGGGCCAGAGACATCATCAGGTTTGCCATTTTAATCGTTTCTGTCTCCCCAGGCGTCCGGGTGACCCCCCAAACAGCATGTGTCCAGCCCCAGACCTGCCGCCTGGGAATCAGGATTCCTTCTTCCCCGAGGCACTGAGCGAGCACCTGCAGGACCCCCCAGCCTCCCCGCAGGCTTTGCCTCCAGAACCTCCCCGTCTGGTTGACCCTGCCCCACCCCCGGCATGCTCCCCCCACCTGTTGCCACATCAGAGTGTATTTTTGTAATTCCTCCGGCTAACATTTCAGCAACCCCTGTCTCTGCCACTCGCCCACCTCCTCCTCTGAGGGCCGGCGACCAGAATACCAAGCCTGGGGTTTTGACTGGTCACTGCCATCCCTTGTTTGTAAAAGAGCTGTTCTTTTTGACTGATTGTTTTGAACAACGATTTCTCCATTAAACTTCTACTGAGCAAACGGTTCATCAGTGGGTCTGCTGCTTTCAAGCGAAGCGACTGAGAAGTATGGACTCTGCAAACACACCACTAGGGCTGCTTGCCCGCCTCCTGGGAGGCCGAGACAAGAGGCCTGTGGCTCTGCTGTGTAGAAAGTAGGAAGGGCAAGCCGGGCTCCGTGGCTCAGCCTGTCATCCCAGCGCTTTGGGAGGCCGATGTGAGTGGATCGCCTGAGCCCGCGGGTTTGAGACCCGCCTGGGCAACTTGGCGAGACCTCATCTCTACAACAAATCAAAAATTAGCCGGGCGTGGTAGCGCGCGCCTGTAGTTCCAGCTACTCGGACGGCTGAGGCGGAAGGATCGCCGGAGCCCAGCGGGTCGAGGCTGTGGTGGCCGGGAGCGGCCACTGCACTCCATTCTGAGCGACAGAGTGAGACTCCAACCCAAAAAAAAAAAAAATAAAAGTAGGAAGGGTAAGGCACCCTCGGAACTCGCTGTGTCCCCGATCCAAGAGCAGTGGTGAGGGAAATGAATACTCTCAGCTATATGAGAGACTGGCAGGAGAGAGGAGCAGTGGTCCCCAAACCTCTCCTCCTACACCAGGGCCTTGAGGGCCAGTTGCTAGGCCCCTCCCCCAGCTTCTGGCTCAGTAGAAAATCTGCCTTTTTGGTTGGACACACCTGTAATCCCAGTACTTTGGGAGACTGAGGCAGGAGGACTGCTTGAGTCCGGGAGATCGAGACCAGCCTGGACAGCAAGACCCAGCCCGTCCCTAGAAAAAATAAAAAAATTAGCCAGGTGTGGTGGCTCTCCCTGCTCAGGAGCTGAGACAGGAGGATTGCTTGAGCCCAGGAGCTCGAGGCTGCAGTGAGTTATGACCACGCTACTGCACTCAAATCTGGGTAGCATAGCAAGACCCCCTCTGTATTTAAAACAAAAATAAAAAATTAGCCAGGCATGGTGGTATGCACCTATACCCCCAGCTAATCTAGAGGCTGAGGTGGGAAAATCACTTGAGCCCAGGAGTTTGAGGTTGCAGTGAGCTATGATCGCTCTGCTGCACTCTAGCCTGGGCAACATAGCAAGATGCAAGACCCAGAGGTCAGAAGTGGCTGGGGTAGTGAAGGGTGGAGAAAAAAAAAAACCTGTTTAAAACAAAAACAGCCAGGTGCGGTGGCTCATGCCTGTAATCCCAGCACTTTGGGAGGCAGAGGCAGAGGCAAGAGGACTGCCTGAGCCCAGGGGTTCGAGACCAGCCTGGGCAATTTGGCGAGGCCTCATCTCTACAATAAGTCAAAAATGAGCTGGGTATGGTGGCGCACATCTGTAGTTCCAGCTACTTGAAAGACTGAGGCGGAAGGACTGCTGGAGCCCAGCAGGTCGAGGCTGCGGTGGCCAGGAGCGGCCACTGCACTCCAGCCTGGGTGACAGAGTGAGACTCCAACTCAAAAAATAAAAACAAAAAAATAGACCAGGTGTGGTGGCTCAAGCCTGTCATTCCAGCACTTTGGGAGGCTGAGGCAAGTGGATTGCCTGAGTCCACAGATTCAAGACCAGCTCGGGCAACTTGGCCAGACCTCATCTCTACAATAAATAAAAAATTAGCCAGGTGTGGTAGCACACGCCTGTAGTTCCAGCTACTTGGAAGACTGAGATGGAAAGATTGCCACAGCTCAGCAGGTAGATGCTACGGTGGCTGTGAGTGTGTCTTTACCCTCCAGCTTGGGTGATAGAGTGAGACTCCAACTCAAAAAGAAAAAAGAAAGAGAAAGAAATCTGCCTAAATGCCTTTTTAACAAGCTCCAGGTGACACAGCTCCTGCTAGTTTGGGTCTAACAGACTGAGACACAAACAAGGGGCAGAGCTGATGCCACTTTTATCTTCAATTTAACATGCTAAGGTGTGTCACTGCCCAGAGTTCAGCAAACATATGGGATGCCCAAACAGAGGAACTGGAGGAGAGTAAAACACCTACAAAAGTGGATAGGGTACCAGGAAATCAGCAAGAAGTGGTTGGTTGGGCGCTGTTGGGAGCTGGGGAACACTGGTAAGGGCAAGAGGGTTCACATAGCTCTCAGTGGAGCACAGCCATCCTCACACTGTAGGGGGTGGCAACGCAACACTCGCACTCATCCCCTCTCCCCTGCTTTCAAACTCCAGTTTGGTGTCTCCTGTTGGCCAAACCCAGCCGGAAGCTGAAAGGTTAAGGGTTGACCCAATGATGTAGCCACAAAGGTTAGCGGTGGGAGGGGGTCTGAGCTGCAAATGAAGAATGCAGTTAACAGTCTGGGGGGTGGGTCTTTGGCAAACGAAGTAGAGCAGGCTGATTCTATGTGGGCCTCTCTTAGAGAGGTGGGGGAGACAAGGACATGGAGAGGGGAGAGATAGAAGGCTTCTGTTCTGCCCCAGGGCAAGGGAAAAGGCAAAAAGGAGGAAAAAGAAACTGCTTTAAGGGCCGCTGGGCCGAATTGTGCCCCAGGGGGAGTTGCTGCATCTTCCCAGAGCACAGCACCCGGGCTGGCCAGCAATGCTGGGGGTCCCTGGGACCCACCCCCAGGGACGCCCAACAGTCCCCACAGCCCCTGACCACCTCTCAGCCTTCCCTCCTCCTTGGAGGCCAGGGACAGAAGGCCACCCTACTGCAGAAAGGATCCCGCCAGCCCTCCACCTGGCCCACCATCACCACCTTCAGCTCTCTCTAGATATATTTTGAGCATTTGAACACATTTTCACAACAGCTTCCTCAAGCCTGGTTTGTTCGACTTGGAAGGCAGCTGTGCTAACCACTATACCACCGATACTTCCGCTGATTTGACTTGGTCTTCTCAGAACCTCGTTTACTGCACTATGTGTTTTTGGTTGTTTGTTTGTTTGGGGTTTTTTTGTTTTGTTTTTTGAGTTGGAGTCTCTGTCACCCAGACTGAAGTGCAGTGGCCACTCCTGGCCACCGCAGCCTCGACCTGCTGGGCTCTGGCGATCCTTCCGCCTCAGCCTTCCAAGTAGCTGGAACTTCAGGTGCGCGCTACCACGCCTGGCTAATTTTTTGATTTATTGTAGAGATGAGGTCTCGCCAAGTTGCCCAGGTGGGCCTCGAACCCGCGGGCTCAGGCAATCCACTCACCTCAGCCTCCCAAAGGCGCGGGATTACAGGCTGAGCCACCCAGCCCGGCTCGTGATTTTGTTTTTGAAGTCAGTATCACATTCTGTTGCCCTGGCTGGAGTGCAGTGGCACAATCACGGCTCACTGCAGCCTCGACCTCCCAGGCTCAGGCAGTCCTTCTGCCACCACGCCCAGCTAATTTTGTTTTTTTGTAGAGATGAGGTCTCACTATGTTGCCCAGGCTGGTCTAGAACTCCTGGGCTCAAGCAATCCTCCCGCCTCAGCTTCCCAAAGTGCTGTTACTAGCCACCACGCCGGGGAATGCACAAAGTCTTTCTTAAAGTTCAGCAAGAGAAATGATATATACCAGCCCCTGGGTAGAATGACGTCTTCTGCTCCCAACACCCTTCCCACCTAACCTAGCCTTGTGAACCATCTGGGCCATCACAGCACGTGGAACCAGTGTCTGTAAGGCGCTGACCCTGCTCTGAAGTCATCTTACAGAGAGAGTAAGACTTATTTTCTCCCAAGTTGCTTGCCCAGTCTCCCAAAGACTCAGGAATATGGACAAGAACAAGCTCCCCTCTGTCAATATAAACAATAGAAAATAGTTCCTGCCTGGATCTCAGCCCTAATGTCATTATTTCCCAGTCTATGTCCTCGGGCAAGTTATCTAACCTCTGTGCCTCCCTCTTCTCAACTGTAAAATGGGAATAATAACTGTAACTCCCTCAGAAGCTTACTCAGATAGCCCATGTAATCATTTGGCATAGACCCTGGGTAAATGCTACCCACCGTTACAAGCAAATGAACGTGTTCGCGTTGGCTAGCATCTGACATGCCGCCATCTGTGTAACGCCAAAGACAAGGAGAATCTTCCTCTTTGTACGGGGAAGGGCAAAGGGACAGCCACACATTATATCAGACAATGTACCATTTTATTCCTTATAAAATATATTTCATATTGTTGCTGTAAAAACATTACATTTCACATTTCTTTAAAAAAATTTTTAACAGTAAAAATAATACTTGGAAGACAGCTGGGGGAAAAGGCGCCATAAGACAAATTCACAGATGGGATTGATCTCCCTCTTCTTTTTTTTTTTTTTGCCCCTGGTAAAGTCAGAACCTGGGATGACCAGAAAGTAACAGGACACATGTCTCTCAACAAATCAGTTTCCACATCCAAATTAACATTGTTTTCCAAGGAGTCAAGCCATGGGCCGGCGGCGACAATGTGGCCGCTGCTCAAAACACGCTCTCTGAAATCACAACATTGCTTTCTGAGCCGGTTTAAAAGTCATCCTTAAGCACAAGCTCTTGTGCTTTGACGGTTCTTTTGCTTTGGACCTGAGACCTCACTTGACCACGGACACTCGCTGGACTCTCTCTGCGCTCACGGAGTGTGGGTGCAGACACAGCATCCTGTTCAAAACTCAGCGCCACCGACTCTAAAGGCGACTCCAAGAAATACTCAACGTAAAGGGCACCTCACTGGGACACGCAGGCAGCTTCCCAGAGTAACTGCTTTCCAGATCAGTCCTGTTGGGCTCGAAAGCACTCGCGTGGCATCGTCCTCCGGTCAGATGCCGCCGCCCCTCTGGGCTGGGAAGGAGGGAGGCTGAGATGAGGAAGGAGGGCACGATCGCCGGGGACCGCTCACAAGCCCCTCCACCCTCTGCCAAGAAACAGCTGGAGCAACCCCAGCGACAGAGCACGGGGGAGGAGCCGGCACGACGGGACAGAGATGCAGGCAGAGGAGGCCAAGGCCGCCAAGGAGAGAGGGAGCATCCGCCGGCAGGAAGGCTGCGCCCCGGCCAGACGAAGCACAGGAACAAGACGAAACCACCTCGGCTGCTCACCTGTTCCAATCTACCTCTCTTCCTTTCCTGCCCCATGGACCAGGGGCATGAGATGCCCACCTCACAAAGAAGAACGCCCGTCTACCCAGTGCTGTCCTTATGATCCAAAATGAGGGGCGCGGGGGCAGCTTTTCCGAAGGTGAGGCTCTGCGTGAGGGGAGAAGCGGCCCTCCTGGGCAGCGTGCCCCCGGGTCGAGAACGTGCCCTCCCCTCACCGACAGCATCTGAAGATGGACATCATGGGAAGTGAGGACAGCCGCGAAAGCCATCACTACTGCCGGTTCTTAATTCCCAGGCGAGCCGAAGGGACAGGAAGGAGAGCCCTGGGTCACCACGGGCTGCTTTCGAGCTTTCCCGAGAGACAGAATTTCACATACTTTTTTACCAAGTTATGAAAATAGACCCCATCACCACCGAAGACACCTATGCGTAAGAGCATCTGTGTCTGTTGTCACCAACCCAGGGCACTACACCCTGGGTTGGTGACACAACACCATGCCCCTGCTGTAAGAGGTGTGCAGGTTCTGTAGCTCTGTGTGTCTTAGACCAAAAGGTGCATGTCTGTGTCCCGTGTGAAATGGCCAAGGCACCTCAGTGGCCAGGTGTTTTCACCCGGGACTGGGAGGATGGCTTCGATGACCCCCAAGGGGTGGACGCTGCTGCTCAGCCCCAGGAAAAGTGGCTTGGTGGGATTCCATGAGCCCCCGACTCTGGGGTGCAGGACCAGGGCTTGTACCCAAGGCAGTGGGGCCCTGGGTGGTACCCGAGGAATCCTCAAACAAATCAGGCCCGGAAGAAAGGGGAGACTCCAGGACAAAAGCATGTCAGCTCCCAGGGCACGGCTCTCCCGGTCTCCCTCAGCGTGCGTTGGCACGACGCTAACCCCCCAGTGTCCTCCTCAACAAAACACCTTCCGCCCATTGACCTCAACGCAGCCCAGTCTCCTGTGGCCTCCAGAAACACCAAGGGCCAAAAACGCCAGCAGCCACTAACCCAACCCCTATGTTCCTCAGCTTGAATCGTTCCCACAAGTACGCCCGCTGACCCTCCCCATCCTGCCTCAGTGGGAAAAAGGCAAAAAAGGAACTTAGCGGGAACCTACTGAGGCCTCTCCAGCCACTCAAATAAAAGAAATCTAGTCATTAAAGGCTTCCAAATACATCATGAGAGAAAATAAAGCATCTCCAAAGTGTCTTTTCCATACATGGAGGGCGGGGGCGTTCATTCAGGTAAGAGCAGAGTGTTTCCACAGACACCAAAACCCTCTGGGACTTCCTCGGGGAAAGAGGAGAGAACGGTCAAGGTAGTGTTTAACTGCCACATTCCAAAAAAGTGAATTCTTACTAGCCTTTGGGCTCAGTTATTTGGGGACAGTCTTTAAAAAACCTCTTAGTCTGGGCTTTGAGAAGAAGCCGTATAATATCTGCTGGGGTGCCGTCTAATGTTTCAGGGAGCCCAGATTCAAGAAAGGGTTTTCCTTTGACTGCCGTGGGAGCTGCTCAGACGGGGAACTGGAGGCACACCCCGAAACATGCAGGACTCCCCTTCACTCCACGCAGGCAGTCCTGCACTCTGAGTCATCCACCAGTCAGAAGCTCTTTTTTTTTTTTAAGAAAAGTAAATGTATCTTGCTCACAGTCCTTTCTGGAAGAGTTGAGAAAGCAAAGAATTCACCGACTCAGCAGGAAACAGAACGAGCTGTTCCTTCTTTTGATACGCATTAAACTAACCCCTAGAGAGAGGAGACGTGGGAAGGGAGGGTAATTAATTCTTTGGTCTCTGGTTCACTGCTGAACACCCTTGGCCAGTTTGGGCTCTCTCCTATTTTAGGGGAAAAAAACTTTTCTTTCTCTTTAAAAAATAAAATGTTCCCACAAAAGGGAGAAAACGCTTTAACCTTAGCCAACAGAGCCCAGACTGTGGTTTCCCCTCTTTCTCTTTTCGGTTTCTGCTGAGGGCTGGTGACACGTCTGCCTGCTGTCGCCGGCAGGGCCCAGCCGGCTGGACAGGTTCAGTCCAGGAAGCGCTGGCAGGCCTTCTTCCACCGGCAGGCCGTGCACCACTGGTCCCGGTGCTCGATGCCGTACACCTTGCGGCACTTCTTGGCCTCCCCTCGGGCTTTCCTGCCAACAGAGTCGCGAGAGCACAGAGTCATGCGCGGGTGGCTGGACTGGGAGGGCGGCTGAGCGTGAGGCTGAACCAGCAGGCAGAGGCTGGAAGGAGTGGCTTCCGGCGACAGCCAGCGGGGCCAGGGACCAGAGGCTCCAAGGACGGAAGCCAAACCATCCGGTGTGTCCTCCATCTGAGATCCCCTCTGAGGACTAGTCCTGGTGACTTCAGCTGGGTGGACTCGAGAGTCCACGCCACCAGCGTCGACAGGGAGGGCGGGGGGACAAGAGCCGGAAGGAAGGGCACAACAGCGGGCGTCTTACCTGGCGCTGCTCTGGGCCCGGGGTGGAGAAGTGACAATCAGGTGAGATTTCATTGCAGGTGGTGGCTGCTGGGGCTCGCTGAAGCTTAGTGACCGGCTCCGGACCTGGACATGGGGAGAGGGGCCGTGAGCACAGACCAAGAGCCCGGGGCAGTCAGGAGAATGAGAGAGCCGCCCGCACACAGGACAGTCATCCACAGGTCCCCAGCCCTCCCTGGGCCGCCTGAACAGAGAGCACATTCCGGCAGAGGGAGCTCTCGGAGCGGGAGGTGGGGAGCAGGCCTCCAGGCCACGTGCCAAGTGGAGCCAGGGCCAAGGGCAGGGGGGCCCTTGGCCTGGCCCTCATCAGGGCTACTCCCTGCTCGGGACTCAGGTGCAGTTACCGGGCCTGGAACAAAGGGGAACAGCCCGCCTCAAGGGCGCTGTCTGGCCCTTCGGTTTCACAGTGTGTGACACCTCCCCTAGGAAGTAATTAAAGACTAGGGCTTGCTCAAAATGACTCCAGTTGATTTATTTTTATTTTTATTTTTTTGAATTGGAGTCTCACTCTGTTACCCAGGGCCGGAGTGCAGCAGCATGAACACGGTTCACTGCAGCCTTGACCTCTTGGGCTCAGGCAGTCCTTCCATCTCAGCTTCCCAAGGTGGGACTACAAATGTATGCCACCATGCCTGGATGGTTTTTTAAATTTTTTTGTAGAGACAGGGTCTTACTACATTGCCCAGGCTGGTCTCTACTCCTGGGCTCGGGCAAGCCTCCCGCTTCGGCCTCCCAATGTACTGGGATTAAAGGTGCGAGTCACCATGCCCAGCCCAATTGATTTTAGTTTGAGGCCAAGCGATCTATGACCCTAAAAATCCCAGTGGCCTTGGGAACTCTGACCCAGCCCACGCAGCCCTGTATATTCTCTCCCTTCCTCTCCTCTAGGCATCAGAACCCTAACAAGCACCCAAGGACCCTCAGGACCACATGGGGCACAGATCCCAGCCTTGCCCAGTGACTTTCTTAGCAAGACGCCAGCTTAACCTCTGCAAGTACCTCCTCCCACCTCTGGAGAGGGTCCGAGAGACCAAGTAGCTGGAGGGCTGGAGACAAGACCGGCAACACCAACTTGGGCCATATACCGCATGCCCGAGAGACAGTCTCCAGCCCAGGGATATGTGGGAGAGCCCTCGGCTCGGACCAGGCCCCTGGGGATGCGGCCAGGCACCGAGACGGGCACACTCACCGGAGAGAGGGAGCAGGCGGTGGAGGGGGCAGCAGCCCAGCTGACACTGGTATAGATGTGTGGCGAGACAGGGACCTGGAAGGACGGCAGGGCCTGTGGAGACGAGAGAGCGTCAGCCCGGACTCTGGCTCGGGAAGCGTCTGGCGTCTGCCTGTGACCCCTCTAGACCGCACTGGCAATGGGAGGCACATCTCTGCGTAAGTGACATGACCGGAAACCACTGGGGCACACCAGACTGGTCCTCCTGAAGGCAACAGCAGAGTGTCCAACCGTTCGACGTGGTCGCCGCACTGCAAGCCTCCAATCTCGTTCTGGAGCCCTCCTCTCAGAGCTGGTCTGCACGCCCGCCCCGTGACTTAATCATGCCAGAGGATTCGCTTCCCAGCCAGATCGGCTACCAAGGACATGCTGCCACAGTAGCCAGGAGAGGACCAGAGGCCTCTGAGTCTGGGTGGTGTTGCTAGAATGAGATAGGGCATCCCCGGGGCACCACGTGGAAGGAGCCACCTGCTCGTGGAGATCTGGGTTTAGGTGTCTTTGTGAAAACACCAAGCCGGACTCCGTGGCTCAGCCTGTAATCCCGCGCCTTTGGGAGGCTGAGGTGAGTGGACTGCCTGA
>NW_007253072.1:856794-858161 GCF_000164805.1 Carlito syrichta
TTTTTTTTTTTTTTTGAGTTGGAGTCTCACTCTGTCGCCCAGACTGGAGTGCAGTGGCTGCTCCTGGCCACTGCAGCCTCGACCTGCTGGGCTCCGGCGATCCTTCAGCCTCAGTCTTCCTAGTAGCTGGAATTACAGGCACGCGCTACCATGTCTGGCTGATTTTTTAATTTATTGTAGAGATGAGGTCTCACCAAGTTGCCCAGGCTGGTCTCGAACCTGTAAGCTCAGGCAATCCTCTCGCCTCAGCCTCCCAAAGTGCTGGGATAACAGGCTTGAGCTACCATACCCGACCCACAAAAGGATTTTAAGACAAACTGGTCAGGCACGATAGCTCGTGCCTGAGATCCCAGTACTTTGGGAAGCCGAAGAGGGAGAACTGCTTGAGCCCAGGAGTTCAAGACCAGCCTGGATAATATACTGAGACTCCGTCTCTACAAAAATGTAGAAAATTAGCTGGGCGTGGTGGCATGCACCTGCAGTCCCAGCTACTCAGGAAGCTGAGGCAGAAGAATTGCCTAAGCCCAAGAGGCTGAGGCTGCAGTGAGTCATGATCATGTCGCTGTACTCCAGCCTGGTCTCCAGTGAGACTCCTGAATCAAAATATAATAATAATAAAACTGACGCACAGCAAGCTGTACATTCCCTGAGAATTACTATGTGCAGTGAAGGCCATCTTAAATGTCACCTCCTCCGTGGCAACCTTCCCAACCACACAGGCATAATAACGTGGTTTCTCCTGTACCCACAGTTCTTTCTCATGCCTCATGCCTCTCGTGAATAGCACTTTGACTAGCTCCTATAATTAACCACAGGAACATACTCACTTCTCTCTCCACCTAACCCCCGCACTCCATAAGGGCAGGAACTATGTCTGGTTCTACCCAAAAAGCTTACTTAGCCCAATGCCTGACACAGAGTAGGTGTTCGAAAACACAGCTGCTGGACCGTTTGTTGATGTAACACCATCCTAAGGCCCAGAGATTTGCTCTGGGAAGCCCAACTACCCTGCGCCACCCCCTTGAGAGCCACCAGTGTGATTGCGTTCGCGGCCCAAACCTATCGCCCTGGTGACTGAGGGACTCAGCTAGATCTCTGGTCACCACTCAGGACGGCGACCCGTGTGGAACGCCAGGAATTCCTACATCTATTGACTGTGAAATCAGTTTCCTTTTCCCTCTTTGTAGAATTCAGAGATGGGCCATCTGGCCAAAGGATTGTCAGCAGCGGGCGATGGGGCCAACCAGTGACAAGTCAGGTGGCCCAGGCCTCCGGAGCGCCCCCACCTGTACCTGGTAAGCATGGTCGGCCTGGATGTGCCAGAAGGACCCCGGAGCTGACTTGCTGAGCGCCCCCGAGGGCAGGGC
>NW_007253072.1:858445-859300 GCF_000164805.1 Carlito syrichta
CCGCCGCCGGCCACAGGGCGACGTGCCGGCTGCCACAGGACCTGTTTTCCTTGGCACCTGAGGCCTGTGCTCTCCCGGAGCGGGCGCCGAGCCCTCCTCCGGCAAGGGGCATTCCGGCTCCGAGTGCTACCCTGAGTCCTCCCTGGGCACCACCTGCCTGCAGCCACGCTCTCGCCCCAGGGCTGTGAGTCAGATCCTGCCGCGAGCTGTCTGCACGCTCACGGACACCCGACTCCGGAGGGGAAGCCGGCGCCGGGCTCGCCCACGACCCATCTTGGCAGCGGGCTCTCACCAGCGACTGGGCCAAACGACCCTGGCTCTACCCAGAACCAAAGCATCTTGCTTCCGCCGGTGAGGTGAGAAGGCACATCCACGAGATGGACAGAGCTCCCCACCCGTCCACAGCAGCAGCGTGCACCAGGGCGTCCTTCCGCCCGTGGCCGGGGATACCAGGTGGTGTTCTCAGCAAGCCCCTTCCCTGAAAGCCTTCTCTGGGCTGTGGGTCCCGGGAATTACCAGAGGGGAGGGACACGGGAACGGCCCCCATGGCCACAGGCCCGGGCCCCACACCTACCCCAGGTGCAGGGCTTTGATGTGCCGCTTGATGCCCACAATGGAGCGCACGACTTTGCCACAGTTTGGCCACAGGCACTTGTACATCACCTTCACGGAGTTCTGCGGGCCAGAGAGACGGGGTGAGCGGGAGACGGCTGTCTCCTCATCGCTCCCTCACCCCTACAGCGGGGACTTGAGCTGGCTGCTTCAAAGAAGGAAAAAAGTCAAGAAGGCTGGAATTGTGTTCTGTGCCTCGCTATCAGGAAGAAGGAAGAAAGCAGGAAAGGGGAGGGGGAGGGG
>NW_007253072.1:859481-862029 GCF_000164805.1 Carlito syrichta
GGCTGGGGTCTCCGCCCCGCCACGGCGGGCCCTGCCACCCAGACGCCCGCCCCACGATCACGCACCTTTCTTTTGCGTGGAGCAGGTTCGTCCAGCAGGAAGGGGTCAGGGTCGGTCTCAAAGCCGTGGTCGGTCTGGGGAGAGCCAAAGGCATCCCCCAAATACTTGGGGCTGGCCTGGGGGTGGGGGGGCGAGGGGGTGGAGACACCGCTGCTCCCACTCCAGTGCCCGCTGGTGGTGCTGCTGCCGCTGTCCGACACGTCGCCGCTCTCCTTCCACGGGTCGCAGGCTGCGCGGGCCGCTGGTCGGGTGGAGAGAAGACGAGAGGACGCTCACAGGTCCGCCCCGGACAGAAAGCCGAAAGCCAAAAGCCGAAATCCGAAAGCCGAAAGCCTCTCCCTTCCGAACATGGGGAGGGGCGCCACCCATCATGGCCACTGCTCCTGGCAGGACGCCGCCAGACACAGTCGCCCAGTCATCACTGCCCCACAGAGGCCCACTTCGCCTTCTGTTTGTCTGGGGGGTTTTGCGTCGGGGTCTCACTCTGTCGCCTAGGCTGGAGTGCAGTGGCACGATCACAGTTCACTGCATCCTCCACTCTTGGGCTCGGGCAGTCCTTCCTCTTCGGCCTCCTGAATAGCTGGGACCACAGACACGTGCCCCCATGCCCAGCTAATTTTTTACTTTTTATTTTGTAGAGATGAGGTCTCGCCATGTTGCCCAGGCTAGTCTCGAACTCCTGGGCACAAGCAACCCTCTTGCCTCGGCCTCCCAGATGGCTGGGATTACAGGCATGAGCCACTGTGCATGGCCTGGACCTTCAGTTTTGAAACTTAACATCTGCAGGTGCTTAGACCCAAACCAGACTCCTTCGTCCCTAGGCCATAAATCAGGATTAATCTACAGTAGAGGAGAATCGGAAATTCTCCTGCACAAAAACACCAAGACGGGGGGAGGAACTGCATGCCTTCAAAAGCCCCAATTTCCAACACAGACGCTCCACACAGCCTCCTAACCGTGGATTCCAAGATCCACTGCCACAGCCTTGGGACCAGGGTAAAATCCGACTGCCTTTCCTCCTGCTCATATTCCAAACGGTTTCTCTGCTGATATGGACACCTGGGACAGGCTCCCCTCTTTTCATGTCTCCAATCAGCCTCCCCTTAAATCTCACAGCCTAAGAGTCTCACAGAACGGGACGGAGGAAGAACTGCTCCCTCCCCAGATACCACAGTTTGGCCTTCCTGGGGACCAAGAGGTGCCTCATCCACACGTGGGCTTACAACAGGGTAGACATTCAGAGCAGGACTCGAAACTCGTTCAGTGGGCCAACAGGTCAAAGGCCCGTGCTCATCGGCTCAGGAAACCTGTCAGGGCGGGAAGGGCAGGGAGCAGAACCCTCCCAATCCTCCCTTACTCCCTCGAGAATGAGCAGGACCCTGGGGACAAAGGGCAGGCCAGCCAGCAGGCAAACCCCGCAAACGCCACGCCCCTTCCCCATAGGGACTACTTCTAATGGCTCAAACACAGAAAACCTGTTGGGCAAATTTTGACCTAAAACAAAGCAAAAAGTTATCTGCACGTAACAAAGACCAAAAAAAAGTACATATTCTCTACCATGAAAACATATCCATGAAAGTGTCCTAAAGGGAAAGAAAGTTGTTAATTCCAGTTCCCATCAAGAGTGTATGCATATGTGTGTATGTATAATACATGCATACATGTGTGCACACTGTGTAGAAGTACTCTTCTGAGCCGGGCTCGGTGGCTCAGCCTGTCATCCCGCGCCTTGGGAGGCTGAGGTGAGGGGATTGCCTGAGCCCACGGGTTCGAGACCTGCCTGGGCAACTTGGTGAGACCTCATCTCTACAATAAATCAAAACATTAGCCAGGCGTGGTAGCATGCGCCTGTAATTCCAGCCACTTGGAAGGCTGAGGCAGAAGGATCGCCGGAGCCCCAGCAGGTCGAGGCTGCAGTGCACTCCAGTCTGGGTGACAGAGTGAGACTCCAACTCAAAAAAAAAAAAAAAGAAATAGTTAAAGGTCCTCTGTTCTCTACACACACACACACCATCCTAACTATACAGAGACCAAAGGGAAAGTGGTGGCTTTTGTGCAAATCGTCTCCATGATTAGAGTAAGGTTTTGGTTGTTGTCTACCTCTCACGTTGCAGGATGCTTCATGATAATTAGCTGTCAAGGAAGCCTTATTTTTCCACTGATTTCAACCGTAAAATCAGAAATATATTGTAATGAAAAATTTTTTGCCAAAAAAAGACATGAGATGTCAGAACGATGGCAGGTTAAGTAAGCTGCGTCTGTATCAGTGTGCACACTAGTATACATGTATTATACATACACACATATGCATACACTCTTGATGGGAACTGAATTAACGATTTTCTTTCCCTTTAGGACACTTTCATGGATATGTTCTCCCCTGCTGACCCAACCTCCAGGATCTCCTGAAGTCACAGAATTTCCTGAGAAACAATTAACTTCTTTCCTGGCCCCCACCTGGCCCCACCCTGGCCCCCACCCCACCCCC
>NW_007253072.1:862049-865248 GCF_000164805.1 Carlito syrichta
AAATGGCTTGTGCTCACAGAGGTGGCATGCAATCCTAGGTTTCACCACTAGGTGTCTTCATAGCACAATGACTTCCTCTAGCAGCCGTGTCGCTGACAACAGGCCTGAGTCAAGTAAATAAATTTGCTTTTTCTCTCCTGTATATTTACTTTCTATCTAGGAAGATTACTTATGAGGGATTCTTTAAAAGGCCACTTTCCTCCTGGTATGTGCTCAGAGCCAACTCCACATTTTTCTACAGGCTTTTAAGTAGTTTGCAATTCAGCTAGGTCTCACCCATGAAAAGTTCTTCCTTGGGAATAAGGTAAACCAACCCCATAAATGAACAAATTTCCAAAACAAAACAAAAAAATTCAGGTTCATTACTAGTCTTGTCAAACTACCAACAGACACCCAGAAACCTTTCTTCTCTCCAAATTACTGATAAGGTATTATGGGGTCACAAGTATAAGAATTTTGTTTTGATTTATAAATTGGCCTTGAAACTACTGGTTTTTATTCAGCGATTAGGTTTATTTTAGATTTTAGCGCATTTATTTCAAGTCCTCATCCCATAGGCCCACACTAATTTATGAGGCTGAGTTAGGTGCTTGGAACAGGGGGCATGCATTTTCTGAGGCCACAAGGGAACTATTCCATATATTCCTATGCTTTGTGAACTAAATATTCCCCTACTGGCCTCGTTCGGGCCCCTCCCAAGCGAGCCCCGCACTCACTCGCCCAGAAGAACTGACTCAGGTGGTGACTGTGACTCGGACCCACACTCAGTCACCTTCACAATGCACCAGGGAGCTTCTCCCCAGATGAGGAAACTGAGGAAAAAGAACGGGAGCATCGACCTCCCTGGCATTCAGCCAGCCTGGGACGCCGGTGAGAAGAGCCTCCCAGAAATCCTACTGCCAGGCCGGCGATTTTGGCGATGAGCTGCTCAATACAGAGGATGTCCGTTATGGCTTCCGCCATGCCCAGAACCCAGTTAAGTCTCACTCACCAGAGAAGTTGGCCTCGGCCCCAGGGGGACTCTGCACAACGGGGCTACAGGACAGGGACGTCAGCACCATGGCCGCCATCATCTCATCCATTTCCACTGCATCCGACTTCCTGGGTTGAAATGGGTGAGCAGGAAAGGTGACTTCCTGGGACAGTAGGGTCCACAGTCCCCGCAGAATGAGACACCACTTCCGGTTATTTGTGTGTGACCACCTTCCACTTCGGAGCTGCCCTCCACATTCCTACTCCCATGGCCAGTATGTGCTCGGGAACATGAGCTAAATAAAGCATGAGGGTCTCCCTTCATCCTTCGCGAGGGACACTCATTCTGACAACCCCTATGTAAGCCGGTAGGTCCCATCCCATTGCGGTCAGCCTGAGGTGGCTCCATTCTCCCCGGACTTTGCTTCCTAACTCTGTAGCTTAAAGGGAAAGTTTCATTTGGGGGAATGAAAAAAGAGTCAAAACAATGAAATGTAGCCACCCACTGGAACTCAAAAGATTACCTCCTACAGTTAAATGTAAGAGGAAACAATTACCTACTAACTGGGTTTCTTCTCCCCCCCCTCAAGAAAAATGATAAGGCATTCATTCTGACAGCTTCAAAATGTCAACAGAATCCATTACACAAGCCAATGAGCAAACAAACCAGAAAACGAAGGTAAACATCTCAATGCAAATCTCAATGCTTCTACAGCAGAGTTCTGTAAAAGTATACACGTAATTTTTTAAAAATCCATCTACAGTTACATTATCTGGAAGTAAAATTAGAGCTGCCCATAATCTGACACTAAAGTATTAGAAGAAGGTAGTTTAAAATCAACTTCTAGGTGATCTATGTTAAAGAACTATATTAGTTCCTTTTTACAATTCGGATCCGCTAAAATATGCGACTTGGGCTTGAAACAGCCAAACCAAGACTTAATACATACGTCAAACATATGAGCGTGCCCATTTTTGTAAGATCTTTGAATTTTCATTTCCACAGAATGGAAAAACATATTCCCCGCCAGCATTCCACTGAGTGCACAATCACAAATATCGTTTCTCGAAACACTGGGTCTGTTGTCAGTAACAGTAGCACTCACAGACACACACAGAAAGAGGTAGGAATGGCGTAACCAACCATCTCATATATAAGATAAGCTCAGATGGCAGGTTTTCTTTTTAAATCGTAAAAGACCAATGTGCATAGAGCATATAACATAGAAATTACGAGGTATACTATCAGGGAAAAGTCAGATCATAAAACTCTAAAGTAAAATAACGCACTCTTCATTCAACACCAATGGTTTTGAATATCTCAGCCAGGGGTCGGTGCTCTGTGGACTGAAAGCCAAATGGAGCCTGCAGCTTGTTTTGGGGTTGTCTGTTTTGTTTTGTTTAATTTTTGTAGAGACAGGTCTCACGATATTGCCTAGGCTGGTCTCGAACTCCTGAACTCAAGCAATCCTCTTGCCTCGGTTCTGCCTGTTTTTATATGGCTTGCAAGCTAAGGATGGTTTTACATTTTTCCATGGTTTTTAAAAATCAAAAGAAGGATATTATTTCTTGATATGCAACTCATGGAAATTATATAAAACTCAAATCTGAGGATCCGTGAATAAGATTTTACTGGCTCACACCTGTACCCATAAGCTTCTGAATTAAGTCACCCCCACAACAATGCTGAGAAGCGGTGACAGAGACCGGCCCACAAAATCTCAATTATTTACTGTCTGGCCAATTCGGAACAAGTGTGCTGACTCACTGTAAGCCATTTCTTCGCTGTCTCTTACCATGAAAAAGAAAGGTAGGTGAGGAGTGCGGGGGAGAGAAACAGCCCTTTGGCAAACCAAAGATGCGCAGCACCCTTAGTAGAATTATGGAGAAGAAAGGCCCTTCTGCCGGGCATGGTGGCTCACGCCTGTAATCCCAGCACTTGGGGAAGCTGAGGCAAGAGGACTGCCTGAGCCCAGGAGTTCCAGACCAGCCTGGGCAACATGGCGAGACCTTGTCTCTACAATAAATCAAAAAATCAGTCAGGTGTGGCTGCGTGCGCCTGCAGTCCCGGCTACTTGGAAGGCTGAGGCAGAAGGATCACTGAGCCCGGCAAGTCGAGGCTGTGGCGAGCCATGATGGTGCCACTGCACTCCAGCCTGGATAACAGAGTGAGACTCTGACTCAAAATTTACAAAGAGGCCATTCTGGTTTTCTTTTCTTTTTTTTT
>NW_007253072.1:865414-871653 GCF_000164805.1 Carlito syrichta
CCCCCTCGCTCCCGCCTCCCCACCCACGGAGACTCTCAGACCCAGGCCCCCTCCCACACAAACCTCTTTGGGACGTCGATGTTCCTGGAGACTGGCCGGTAGGCCAGGGCCTGGGCCCCGAGCGCTGGGGCTGGTGCCTGGGGGGCGGGGCCCTGTGGGTCCGCCAGCCACACCTCCTCTGCTCTGCAGCTGATCTGCAACTTCTGGTCCAGCAGCCAGACGGTCACCTGGTCCTCTGTCCAGCTGTGCTGCTCCACCAGCCCCGTGCACTCCTGAGCCCTGTGCCACACGTGAACCTGGGGGAGGAGGGCAGTGGACAGTGGTCAGCCCTGGGTGGGGCTCCCCGACATCCTCACACGCCCCGAAGTCTGGGGAGCCAGGGTCTGCCTGCCACAAACAGTGTTCTCTGACGCACTCAGCTTTTTTTCTTTTTTTTTTGAGTTGGAGTCTCACTCTGTCGCCCAGACTGGAGTGCAGTGGCCGCTCCAGCCACTGCAGCCTCGACCCACTGGGCTCTGGTGATCTTTCTGCCTCAGCCTTCCGAGTACCCGGAACCATAGGCGCGCGCTACCACGCCCAGCTCATTTTTTGATTTATTATAGAGATGAGGTCTCGCCAAGTTGCCCAGGCGGGTCTCGAACCCACGGGCTCAGGCAATCCACTCACCTCAACCTCCCAAAGCAAGGGATTACAGGCTGAGCCACTGAGCCTGGCTTGTTTTACATTTTTATTTTAAAGACGTGGGGTACAATTCAGGGCTAAGTATAAAAACGTTGATTATGCAGGTACCCTCGTGGATGAGGTGTGCCCCTCCCTCCCCAGCAGTTTCCCTCAACTGCCAATCCCAGCCCCCTCCCCTGGCAGTTTCCCACTACTGCCAATCCCTTCCTTATAGTATCATGGTCAATGTTCAGGGTCCGCTTATGAGTGAGAACATATTGCACTCTGTTCTTTGTTTCTGTGACAGATCACTGAGTATGATCAACTCTAAATCCATCCAAGTTGCTGCGAAGTCCTAGTGTTTGTCCTTTATGGCTGCGTCATATTCCCTTGTGTGTAAGTACCACTGTTTTTTTATCCAGTCCAGCTTCGATGGGCAGCATGGTTAGTTCCATGCTTGTGCTACTGGATGCACTCATCTTTCATTGGAGCAGATGTTCCCAGCTACCTGCTTCCCACCTGAGCACCCAGACTGGCCACGATGGACCAATTCTTTCCCACACAGGACCTAGTAAACTCTCTGGAATGGGAGACAGCAAACATGCCCGTTTCTGGGACTTTCTCTGAATCTGGAATCCACGTCCATCCACCTGACTTCTCGTCCTGCCTTGCCTCTGAAGTTCTAGCCATCTGCTGGTACCCAACTACTGCCTTGAATCGCTCATACCCTACGCTTTTCTTTTCAAAGAATTCCAAGTCTACCGGTAGGGGCAGAGAGGCAGGCTTACGTCCCTCAAGGGGTACCTAAGTTTGGCAAGTCTCCTTCCCTCACGAGAACAGAGGCCTGGAGGGGACAAAAATCAAATACGTTGATTATGCAGGTACCCTCGTGGATGAGGTGTGCCCCTCCCTCCCCAGCAGTTTCCCTCAAAAATAAATCAAAAATTCAGCCGGGCGTGGTAGCGCATGCCTGTAATTCCGGCTACTTGGAAGGCTGAAGCGGAAGGATCGCCGGAGCCCAGCAGGTAGAGGCTGCGGTGGCCGGGAGTGGCCGCTGCACTCCAGTCTGGGCGACTGAGTGAGACTCCAACTCAAAAAAAAAAAAGGAGAAACTGAGCTATGGACATGGCTTTGAGCTGAGGCTTTGCACAGGCCAAAGCCCACAACGTCAGATGCCAGGTCCTGCCACCTTCTCCTACAGAAGACATAATCCTGGAGGAACCCTGGATCTGCTGACGATGACACATTCCCTTGGGCTGCCTGTGAGCCCACGTGACTGGAGGCAAAAGGTCTGCACTCACAGTGGTGCCCAGAGTTTCCAGCCTGTCACTCGGGCACCCCTGGTCTGCCAGCCCCACGACTTGTGAGATGGGACGCCTGTCCATATTGGAATCAACCTACCTTCTGCCCAGGCTGAAAGGCTACCTGCTGGAGACCTGCGGTGCTGGGAGCCTTGAGAACTTCCTTGGGCTGCTCCTGGCAGGAAGTGTCCTCAGAGGTGAGGAAGGGCCGGGGAGGTGCCCCCTCCAGCAGTGGCTCCAAGGGCGGGGTGATTCCTGATGGTGCGTCCGAGGCACTGGGTCCTAACACCCGAGCTCCCAGGAGGGACCGCTTTCCAAGGCGCCGGGACAGCACGCTGGCCATGCTGCGACCTCACCTGTGGAGACAAAGGGGACACTGAGCTCTCTGTCCATCGTCTAGAGGAATCAGGAAGCTTTTAGGACAGAGCCCACACACAGCAGGAGGCATTTAACGGGTGCCCACTAAAATGAATGAAACATTTTAAAGTAACTTTTACCAGCAGGTCGCAGTGGCTCACACCTGCAATCCCAGCACTTTGGGAGGTGGAGGTGAAAGGATTACCTGACCCAGGGGTTTGAGACCAGCCTGGGCAACATGGTGAGACCTCATCTCTACAATAAATCCAAAATTTAGCTGGGCATGGTGGCTCGCACCTGTAGTTCCAGCTACTTGGAAGGCTGAGGCAGAAGGACCACCTGAGCCCAGCAGGTCAAGGCTGCGGTGGCCATGAGCATGCCACTATACTCCAGCCTGGGCAACAGAGTGAGACTCCAAAAAAAAAAAGTAACTTTTACCACTTTTTCTTTTTATAAAAGTAATATCCATTTTTAGCAGGACACCTAGAAAATACTAATCAGCATATAGAAAAACAATTCACTTATGAACCTGTGTCCTAGAAATGCCCTGTCTTCCTATATAGCAATCCATGCTTCCTTCTACGCATGTAGTCACACATTTTTATTTCCATAAAAATGGGATTGGGCTAGGTGCAGTGGTTCATGCCTGTAATCCCAGCACTTTGGGAGGCCAAGGTGGGAGGACTACTTGAGCGCGGGAGTTCAAGACCAATCTGGGCAACATAGCAGGATGTCATCTCTACAGAAAATTCAAAAAATTAGCTGGGCATGGGGGCACACGCCTGTAGTTGCAGCTCCTTGGGAGGCCAAGGTGGGAGGATCAGGAAGTTGAGGCTGCTATGAGCCGTGATCGTGCCACTACATACCGGCCTGGGGCAACAGAGTGAGACTGACAAAAAAAAAAAGGGAGGGACAGGGCTGTTGTTTGAGAAGCTGAATTTTAATTTAATTGTGTAAGTTTTACTGGCTCATCAAATGTCATTCTCTAAAAATATGCTTAAAAGCCACACAGTATTTAGGCGGATGCACCACTGCTCATTTCGCAAATTCCTCGCCATGGTGCCTGAAGGCTGTACCCAGCGCTTAGCTGCCTCAATGGCCCCGCCTGTAGTGACCATCCTCAGAAGCCAACCTCAGCACACACACCAACGACCGCTTCCTTAGGCAAACGTCCTGGATGTGACATGACTGGGTTTGTCGGAAACGGGCAGGTTCTCAAGCTCAGTTGGTTCTGATGCTGCCAAGAGGCCCAGAAATGAGCCAGGCCATTCCCCCATCCTGCAAGTGAAGAGACGAACGCTGACAGCATGAGGGGCTCGTTCAGGTGACAAAGGTAACGGTGCCAGAGCCCCAACAGGCCTCTCGAGGGGGTCCCTACCAGGGGACCCAGCTGCCCCCACCCCTGCTCCCGGTCTGCGTGTGCTGGCTGAAGGGGAAGAATCAGACCTGGCACTCGGTAAGTTCACGCTGCCCACCCCCTGCAGAGTGCTCGAGGTTCCTGGACTCCACTGTTCCCTCCCACTCGCTAATTCAGTTAATATTCACTTGAGGAGCCAGTCTCGGTGGCTCAGCCTGTAATCCCGCGCTTTGGGAGGCTGAGCTGAGAGGACTGCCTGAGCCCGTGGGTTCGAGACCCGCCCGGGCAACTTGGCAAGACCTCATCTCAACAATAAATCAAAAATTAGCCAGGCGTGGTAGCGCACGCCTGTAATTCCAGCTACTTGGAAGGCTGAGGCAGAAGGATCACCAGAGCCCAGCAGGTGGAGGCTGCGGTGGCTGGAACGGCCACTGCACTCTAGTCTGGGTGACAGAGTGAGACTCCAACTCAAAAAATATATACATATTCAGTTGAGGAAGGGATATGGGCAAAGTGCCTCCCAGGTGCCATGGTGCCATGCAGTTAGAAAACACCAGGTTTTCACAGACCTCAGCACCCTTTCTGGCTTCCCCACACGGAGCGCCCACCAGGCCAATTTCACCCAGAGTGTTAAGCCTAGCATTCCAAGAGACTGACTGTTCAGGACATTCCTCTTCCTCCCTCTCTTCCTCCTCCCACTCGACCCCTTGCCGCACTCACATCAGAAACACCTGTCAGCATGGCTGGCCGCTCAAGCTGTCTTGGGACAGTCCTATATACCTTTCCTTTTTACCCTTGCCCAAAAGTGCCCTGGGACTCTGTGTGGGTCCCCTGCCATCTCCACATCACCCAAGCCCTGTCCTCTTTCCGAACCATTCCATAGCAACGCTTGGGTCTGCTGTGGCTCTGTGCATTCCGACAGTGCCTGCCCGTTTTGAGACGGTTTGAGACCTTGCCCTCCTCCATCCAAAGCAAGGTTATAGAAATTTCAGGCAATACTTTGGGAAAAAAAAAAAAAGAACCATTTCAGCAAGGTAAGCTAGCAAATATCTCCACAAGAACAAAACTCGAATGGCAAAATGAATTTTAAAGGATAATAATAAAGTTACAAGCATTGAGCAAAGAGGCAAAATGCCGGTTTTCATGAGCACTTTACTCAGAGCCTCAAGGGCTGGAATCGAACGCACAGTATCTCCACCATGGATTCTCTACATAGCAAAGAAGAGGAAAAGGGCTGGAGTCATGGACTGCAGACAGAGTTCCTGTAGAGGTGTCTGGGAACTTGACAACCAATGACACTCTCTACGAAAGTCTCGGCATAATGATAAGGATCACTACCCCCAAAAAATGTACCCCCACACTAAATCTCAGCCACCACCTACCTACCTCCGTGCTTGAAGCCTCCGTCTAGAATTGAGAGCCTCTGACTCTCAGTTTAATGTCAAAGTACTGGTCGGATCCTGAGGGCAAATCGCAATGCCGCATGAAGACATCAGATGGCAGCATCGACCCAGAGAAAGAAACGAGGCTTTTCTCGGCAAAGGAAAAAAACAACCCTCCAGGGGCCCCCCCTACTTTCCAGAGCAGGAAGTTTGGGGTTTCTACCACTGAAAATGAAGAAGGGGTAGAATTTCCTAAATTCCTGCACTCCCAGCCCTCAGACGGCGCCTGAAATGTTGGGCCAACAAACTCTGGCAACGTTTTTGTGAGCCTCTTTCTTCCTGTTTAAATCCCCTTTCTACTGTCTGCGGTGTGTGTGCCTGCGGCCTCCCAGCCAGCCGGCCGGGCTCCCTAGAGATGCAGAACGTGCCCGCTTCCGGTTGGTTCCCACGTGTCTGCCTTCACTTCGGCCCGTCTCCTTTAACTGGCCAGAATCCACACCCAAACCCAGTTCATTATTTGTTATTTATAATACTCCTGAATCTTAGTTTTCAAAAGCAGAAGAGAAAAAAGGAAGGGAAACTGCCTTTATTAAGTGCCCACTAGGCACAAGCTTTCATAAACTGTATCTGATTTAATCCTCAGAACAACTCGAGATAAACAAATGAATCTTCTCTTTCTGATGAGGCGACTGAGCCACAGAGAAGTCAGGCTGCCAAGGCTACACAACTGGCCCGCGGCCTTGGGCTTTGAACTTATGTCCCTCTGGTATCAAAGACCACGATCCTGCCATTACTCCGGTAGGTAGGGATCTCTCAAAATAAAACGCACCATTAAGTCGCTTTTCCTCTACATGTGGTCTTTTTTCCCCCTATGTTAGTGAACCTTGACAGGAAAAAAAAAAGTTCCCAGCCTGGCTCCGTGGCTCAGCCTGTAATCCCGTGCTTTGGGAGGCTGAGGTGAGTGGATTGCCTGAGCCCGCGGGTTCGAGACCTGCCTGGGCAACTTGGCAAGACCTCATCTCTACAATAAATCAAAAAATCAGCCGGGCGTGATGGCGCATGCCTGTAGTTCCAGCTACTTGGAAGGCTGAGGCGGAAGGATCGCCGGAGTCCAGCAGGTCGAGGCTGTGGTGGCCGGGGGCGGCCACTGCACTCCAGTCTGGGTGACAGAGTGAGACTCCA
>NW_007253072.1:871673-888226 GCF_000164805.1 Carlito syrichta
CTTTCTTTTTTTTTTGTTTTTTTTTTTTGAGTTGGAGTCTCACTCTGTCGCCCACACTGGAGTGCAGTGGCCGCTCCCGGCCACCGCAGCCTCGACCTGCTGGGCTCTGGCGATCCTTCCGCCTCAGCCTTCCGAGTAGCCGGAATTACAGGCGCGTGCTACCACGCCCGGCTAATTTTTTTTTTATTTTATTGTAGAGATGAGGTCTCGCCTGCCCAGGCGGGTCTCGAACCCGCGGGCTCAGGCAATCCACTCACCTCAGCCTCCCAAAGGCGCGGGATTACAGGCTGAGCCACCGAGCCCGGCTCCTCAAGTACTTTCATTCCTTGAAAAATCTCTTCTCCGCTGGCATCTTGGCCTGTTACCTACAAAATAAAGGTCAATGCTTTGGTCTGACCTTGCTTAGCTGTCCAAGTCACTGTTAACCGTTTAGCAGCTCAAGTTGGAGAACAGCTCTACACACATTGTCCCCTGGGCGGGCGCCAAGGGATAAGGTGAGCAGCCCAAAAAGTTAGGAAAAACTTAACTCAGTTTGTACTGGGGACTGACAGCACAGACATGGAAAATACGGATCTGGGTGAATCCAGGCTGGACAGCATCACCAGGTGCCAGTTGGCGCCTCTGCTGTGTGCCTCAGCCACTCATCGTGCTGCTGTGGTTCTGCAGAGAACACAGAGAACCCAGAGTCCTTCTGGGGCCCACGAGGGAATTAGAGCATCGGCAAAGGTCTGCCAACAGGTGGGTGGAGGTGCCAGGTGAGCCCTGGGCCCAGAGCGGCCTTCCAGGATGCCTGCTCTTACACCGTGCACACGGGTCTTGCCCGCTCCCCAGTGTGCATCTTCCATGCCAACACTGGCTCCTCCAAGCCATTCACCCCACATATTTGTTTCCACTCACTCCCCTGCTGGGGTCTTTCTTGGGAGCGATCCATGGTCCGTGTCAACTAGCCACCGCCTAGTCTGCCCTCTGGTTCTGGGGCAGCCAAGAGAAGTCAAGAAACATCTAGTTCTTGGGGGAATAATAACAGTCGTTCAACATGGAGCCAAATCCCACCTTATGATTTTACCTTCTTGACTTTCAGAAACCCTTGACTGAAACATAAACTTCTCGGGACAGTTTTGACCAGATCTCAAGCCCTCCTGCCCTTACCTCCCACTGTTGTCCCCCAGAGGAGGGGTTGGCTAGCCTAGACTGTGTCTTTTGGTCAGTGTCCAAAAGGGGTCAGCCCTTGGGCTCAGCAAACACACTCTGATGTGCTAATAGCCTTTAATGAGGACATCTGCCATCGGTTAAATAGCTGGAACAGACAGAAGAGTAAAACAAACTCTCTCTGCGGTTCAGAGTTGCAAATTGCTATTTGTCATGTGACTGTCAGTGGGCAGACAACTGCATGTCTCAGCACACGTACGCGCACCCACACGCTCATGAACGTGCACACACACACGCTCAGTGGTTGCCCTCTCCTGCCACCCCGGGACACTGCAGCAAGCCATGACTTCGCCTAGTGGCATGTCCAGGACACAGGTCATAAGTCAGAGCGATTCTTTTTTTAATTTAAGGAGGGTGAAGTTAGCAGTAAGACTCCTATTTGCAAAAAGCCTAGGTGCTTGCTACCTCTCTAATGAATGATTAATGTGCGAGTCAAGAAAGGGATAGCGACCCTCTGTCTAGAGGGTTAGATTATTTGCTAACCCTCAGTTTTCTGCATATTTTATGCTTTCCATGGGGTACCGCTGCAAGAATAATAGTTTTAAGTTTTTAGTCCTTTGAAGATTTTGCGTATCGCTGTTCATCTTTTATCAGAGAGTTGTTCTTTTCTTTTAAATCCATAATCTTTTTACTTAAATTTCTTTTTCAGTGTGATATTCTAAACTCATCCAAAGGCCAAAATGTTTGCAGCAAAGTACATCTCTTATTTTACAACAGAACTCCATAGGGAAGAGGATTCCCAAGCAATTCATTTTCAGCAATTCTTGGCCAACATCTCCACTGACAGATGCCTTGTACACTTGCAAATGTATTTATGAGCTTATGCAAATATGCTGACAGTCCTCCTGGTTTGCAGGTCACTCTCTGAACCTTTGCAGAAGCAAGTTGTCACATCCTGCCACCACTACCCACCTGCTACCTGGTGGTTCTCATGACTTATTTCTTTCCTGGGATGCCTACCCCAGAGAAGGTTTTAAAAGACTCACTTTACTAAGCACACATGGACCTTTGCTTCACAGAGTGAGGAGAAAACACGAACAAGAGCACAAGACACCCTGAGCCAAAACTTCTAGATCTCTGAAATAATTCATCAGGTCCTGCTATACCATTTTTTGAAGGGCCGTGTGTACTTAAGATTTTCACGGTATAAGCCTGAGATACACAGCACGATGCCTATCAGCAGTTGAATCAGCAGTCAGAAGGTGGACCATTTGGATTCCCAGGGTGTTCTAATTACTGTCTGCTTCGGAGGGCTCTTACAAACTGATGACACTACATCAGGGCAGAATAGTATGGCCTCCCAACAAAATTAAAATGATAGACACCAGGATTGACAGGGGCCTGAGAGATGGTCCGGCTCCTGCGCAGGGCTGGAAACCTCTCTGCAGCATCCCCTGTGATTGCACACCCAGCCTTCCTGTATGTAAGCCGTCAACGTGATAGAATCGTGGGAGGGGAAAAAAGGGCCCCCATAACAGTGCTATTTTCATATTTCAGCAGATGGGCCAGAGAAATAGGTCATCTGATCTGATTACAGTGAATTCTCTCTGGCAAATACTGAACTCTTGGTTGACAAAAACTTTTGTCGGTCTGACTGCACCACAGTCGCTCGATCAAGTCAAATAGTTTCTGTTTGTGCCGCCCGCAGGAAAGGAAAGTGCCTTCACACTTCTACCTAGGAACAAACGCACTTCCCCTTCCTTGACACCTGTCTCCCCATTAGCTCTCAAAAACACAGAGCCTTTTGCGCACAGCCCTCCCCTGCTCCCTCCACCCTGCATTAAACAAGCCAGTTCTCAGCACTGGGGCTTGGAATCCATACGATTTCCATCAGCACCAAGAGGTCTGCCTCTCCCTGACGCAGTAAGCCCTTTGAGGGGGGTACCTTGCTTATCTGTCCAGATCTCTGACTTTAAACAGATGATCTTCCCAGGGGTGAGGAGAGCCCCAGATTCAAGAACGATGTGTTGTAAGAAAGAGCACCAGTCACTTGCCCTAAGACGAAGACAGAGGTGTCACGAGCATGGGTGGGGTTTTAGACAGCATCCACACTCGGCCCTCAGATGGTGTTTTCTTAAAAGCAGGTACAGAATACAACATATGCCAACAGAAGTAAGTAAAATCATGCTTCCAGATGAGCCGTGCTTTTGTATATGCGGGGGGCAGGGGAGGGGTGACGTGTGATGTGGTTAAACCTGATTTAAACTGTGCTCCAACCGTGTGAGAGTTCCAGGAGGCGGGGAGACGGATGACTGCTGACTTGGCACTTTACCAGAGCTAGGGCTGGGGAGGGGAGGAGAGGGGAGGGGAGGGGAGAAGCAGGGACCAGGAGATGAGTATCTCTGGGAGAACCAGACTCAGAGAACCAGCAGTCCTCTCCAGCAGTTTTCAGGGTAAACTTTTTTTTTTTTTTGAGTCGGAGTCCCACTCTGTCACCCAGACTGGAGTGCAGTGGCCGCTCCCGGCCACCACAGCCTCAACCTGCTGGGCTCCGGCGATCCTTCCGCCTCAGCCTTCCAGGTAGCTGGAACTACAGGCGCACGCTACCACGCCCGGCTGATTTTTTGATTTATTGTAGAGATGAGGTCTCACCAAGTTGCCCAGGTGGGTCTCGAACCCACGGGTTCTGGCAATCCATGCACCTCAGCCTCCCAAAGCATGGGATTACAGGCTGAGCCACCGAGCCCGGCTCGAGGTAAACGTCTAAGAGATCCACACATGAACCCAAAGCACCAGTGAATGCCTGAATGGGCTTACACTCGCTAACTTAAGGCACATATCTGGAGGCTCCTCTTCCTTTCTGGCCTCTCAGCAACTCAATATAGAGGGACAATATTACTCCCACTTTACAGCTAAGAAAACTGAGGCTCCTCAAAAGGGCACCTATTTGCCCCAAATCGCAAAGCTAGCAAGTTGTGGCACTGGCAGCTTTCCTGGCTCCTCCCTGGTCCAGCTCTCTCTTCCCCGTAAGTGGAGGCCTGGCAACCGGACGGGCGGGAGGAGGGGTGGGTGAAGCTGTCCTAGAGGAGGAGAGTGTGAGTTTCATCAAGAAGAAGGGATCTCCTGGAAGCACTGCCAGGAATGACCAGCAAAAGCTGGCAACAAAAGGTTGCCGCCCCCAAAAGACAAAGCTCAGTCGTGAGAACTGTCAAAGCCTAAGAGGCAAGGCTGGTAGGCATTAAGGCCCTGAGCAGGCACGCGCCGGACAGGGACGCCTGCCAGGTAATGATGCCCAAGGTGCCAAGCCCGAAACTCGACAAAAAGGGTGCCTGTGTTCCAGCTCCTCCTCGGAGGAAGCAGAGGAGTGCAGGCTCCATTTCATATCTTTTTTAACTTAAGAGGCTAAAGCAAAGACACTCTTCGGCATTCCAAAGTCATCTGAATAATCACATTCCCTGCCGAGGAATCGCTCCAGGCAGTGAAGTGGTTAAAGAAGAAAACTGGTTTGGAGCTCAAATGTCACTTCAGTGAGTTATCACCTTCTCCGACAAGGCCAGACAGACAGGCAGTCGGGCTTGGGGGAGGATGGGTACTACCTGGTGACTCACCTGGCTGGAATTAATAGGTCCCGGGCCACCCTTTCCTCGGGGGGAGACAAAGAGGCACACAGGAGCTCAGGTGCCCAAGAACGTGCTGCCCAGTCTGGGGGCTGGCCGGGTGTGTGAGATCCAGAATCAAAAAGAGAAACCCTGCACACGCAGACACGATCCATCAACCAGAGACAACGAACCGGAAAAGACAACCAGCAGGAGGGGAAGGGGGCAAGGTGCCACCCAAATGCCCTCACGAATCCGTTCTCCCCAGGAGCCACCGGTCCAAGATGGAAGCGCATGGGAAGTCAGCAGGAATCTTGGAAACTACATGTCTCGCGAAAAGAAGCATGTGCTCGTGGGATGGCACAACGTTCTCGTGGCCGAGAACACGAAAAAACCTGAAATAAGAGCTTGCTACCAGAATGTGTCCCCTCGGAGGCCAGGATGACCAACCGGCTAACAGGAATGGTTCCATCTGGCCAGAAGGGAGGCGCCAGGCTACCACAGGTCAACTCTTAACCCAACGCTTCCTTTTGTTCTGACTCCCCGTGTAACTATGGGTGTCTTCTGTTTCAGGATGAGGCAGCCTCCCATCCCATGGCTCCATCACCCTCTCCTGGGAGAGGGTGCCCCCCATCTCTGATACCACAGGGAATGCTTCCAGTCCCCCAGGGATGCCGTGTCTGGGGGAAGGAGGCCGGATACCACTGAGGCACCAGAACTGGCTCATCTAGACGGATGGCATGGCCAGAAGGGCCAAGCAAAGGGCCGCTGGACGGAGCTTTGCTGGGGAAACGGCTGACTCGGTGGGCCTGTCACCTCCATCGATGTCACTTGGGATGACCGGTCCCCATCTAAGAGCCTCCGTTTCCCCACCTCACCTGTAAAGCTGAGAACGGTACCTCACAGACCCGTTACGAGGATAAAATGTACATGGTGCCCAGCGCCTGGAAGGAACTCAACAGATGTCTTTCTATCCCCCGCGGCCCAATTTTGGATCGATGATAGGTTGCTACAGAACGTCACGAGCAACTGTGACTGCTTGGTAACCTCTGTCCAGCTGGCATCCAGAAACCGAGGCTGTACCAGGGTATTCTACCAAGTCAGTACTACAACTCCTGACTCTGAAGGAAAGCGAGACATTGGCCACAGGTGAGTGACTACTTAATTGAAATCACAGCAAAACTGATTTCAACCCGACATCCACCCTATTCCACGTAGAGGCCACCAGCCAAAATGAACCAACCCCAGGGCTCAGTGCCTAGAGCCCAACCCTGAGCCAGACAGCTCTGCCCCAGGGAGCCCAGCACCAGTGACCAGCACCTGGCTCACCTCACTTTTGGCAATGGGTCCCGATCCTGCTGCACTTCCCCAAGCCTAACTCTCAGTCTTGGTGCCCTGCCACCACACCTCCCTGTGGTGGGACCTGGCCAGCCTCTGGGAGCGGATTCGGCCCATACCACCCAGTCAGACCCACGCGGGGGAGAGACGCACCAGCACTCCAGGGAAAGGGACTCCATAGAATCAAAAGGCGGTGCCTTTGAACATCTGCTGATAAGCAACACATGGACCCAGCTCTTGACCCGGCACTGAGCGGACTATTAAGAAGCTAAAGGCTGGGTGCAGTGGTTCAAGCCTGTAATCCCAGCACTTTGGGAGGCCAAGGAGAAAGGCTGCCTGAGCCTGCAGGTTCGAGACCAGCCTGGGCAACATGGTGAGACCATGTCTTTACAAAAAAATCAAAAAAATTAGCCAGGCATGGGGGCGCGCACCTGTAGTTACAGCTACTTGAAAGGCTGAGGTGGAAAGATCACCGGAGGCCAGCAGGTTGAGGCTGCGGTGGCCAGGAGTGTGCCACTGCACTCCAGCCTGGGCGACAGAGTAAGACTCTGACTCAAAAAAAAAAAAAAAATTCATAATGCTAAATTAGAATGATCTTTAAAACTATCTGTGGCTGGGTGCAGTGGCTCACACCTATAATCCCAGCACTTTGGGAGGCTGCGGTGAGAGGACTGCCTGAGCCCGTGGGTTCAAGACCAGCCTGAACAACATGGTGAGAACTCGTCTCTACAATAAATCAATAAAGTGAGTCAGGCGTGGTGGCGCGCACCTGTAGATCCAGCTCCATGGAAGGCTGAGGCAGAAGGATCGCCGGAGCCCAGCAGGTCGAGGCTGTGCTGGCCGGAAGCGTGCCACTATACTCCAGCCTGGGCGACAGAGTGAGACTCCAACTCAAAAAATAAAAAAATCATAATGCTAAATTAGAATGATCTTTAAAACTATCTATGGTTGGGCGCAGTGGCTCACGCCTATAATCCCAGCACTTTGGGAGGCTGAGGTAAGAGAACTGCCTGAGCCCACGGGTTCAAGACCAGCCTGAACAACATGGTGAGCTCTCATCTCTACAACAAATCAATAAAATGAGTCGGGTGTGGTGGTGCGCGCCTGTAGTTCCAGCTACTTGGAAGGCTGAGGTAGAAGGATCACCGGAGCTCAGCAGGTCAAGGCTGCGGTGGCCAGAAGCGTGCCACTGCACTCCAGCCTGGGCAACAGAGTGAGATTCTGACTCAAGAAGCTGAAGACACAGACAGACCCTGCCCTTCGAACACGTGGGGTCTAACTGAGCTCCCACCTGGTTCACACACCCAGCGCTCATGCAGAAGCAGCACTTAATACGCTCCAAGGCTGCATTCACATACTCATGTTGCATAACGGGACGAGTGAATGAGCACTTGCTTCCTTCAGGAAAATGCAAAAAACATCCAGCACACTGACACCGAAGGCTGATTTTCAAAAAAGATGTTTTTTAGAAGTAAACCCACCAAGTTAGACGAATATCCACGTTAACATGGTAAGTTTTTGACAAACGTTAAACAAATCAAAAATAAAATGTGTTCTGAATCTTAAAAAAATAAAAATGGCTGAGTGGCTTGAGGCTGAGGGAGACACACACGTCCCCCCTCAAAAAACAGCAAGTCAGCCTAAGGGAAGAGAAGAAGAAAGACACCATCAAGGAGGATCACTGAAATACACAGCAGAACTGTCGAGGCAGAGAGGGCTTGCTAGAAAGCCCAAACCGCACCTACATTCAAATTGCTTATGTAGTAAATTCTCACACATACCCCCCAACTCAAAAAAAAAAATACACAGTGGAAAACGGAGTGGGGGTGGGACTTGCCCAGGACACAAACCATCAGGGAAGTGCCTTAAATGTGTCTTTCTCTGGAGGAAGCCATTTAAGGAATCTTTACGCCTCAATAATTGTGAGGCTGAGAATGAGCTCAAAGACGAAACAGATGGAAAAACAGGCTGAATGAGCCATCAGCCCAGCCTGAGCTCAGGACATCAGGCACCCCATCTCGGATGCTCTTCCTGAAAAGGACAGGGTGGTGGCGGCATTAATCAGATGGCGCTCACCTGTGACAATGCTCTCAGAGTGACAAATACATGCGCACCCATCCCAGAGAGCGGATGCCCCACACTTGGGAGTTTTCAGAGAAGCCATGGGTACAATCGGCGCGCAAGAGGCCAAAGCCACACGGCCAGCGTTGGTGAGCCCGGCCAGCCCCAGGAGGACACGTGAGGAGGCTGACACGGCACTAAACCTTGCTCCTGCATCAGGCCAGCAGGTGCCAGGGAAAGATGACAATCTTTGGAAGAAAAGGCAGCAGGATGTTTCCAAGGGGTAAAATCACTTCTAACTAGTTCATTAGAACCATAACAGAATAAACAGGCATGAAACAAGAAACCTGACACGTAATCCACAGCCTCTCAAAGACTGATGCTCCTTGCCTATCATTTATCAAAGACGTATGTGCCAGTTGCTGGCGAAGCCTTTCATAGACTGCATGTCATTTAATCCTCCACAAATAATCCATGAGCTAAGTCCCATCATCATCCCCATTTTACTGATGAGCAAACGGAGTCTGGGGAAGTCAACTTTCCCAAGGCCACAGAGTTGGAAAGTGACAGAACTCACATGGGTGCCCAAATATGCATGATTCCAGAAGTCCTTTCTACTATGTTGGACGGCCAGGACAATTAAGCGAGTGAGAGGCTAGATGGACGACCTCATAAGGTTCCTTGTCATTAACAACTTGAGTCACCCAGGGGTTAATGTGGTGCTGGTGGTTGTGGCACGGAAGGGGAAACGAGCATTATGACAGCACAGTATTTTATTAAGCACGGGACTCCCCCACCATCAGGGCTACAGTTTATCTTTTTTTTTTTTTTTTTTGAGTTGGAGTCTCACTCTGTCGCCCAGACTGGAGTGCAGTGGCTGCTCCCGGCCACCGCAGCCTGGACCTGCTGGGCTCTGGCGATCCTTCCGCCTCAGCCTTCCAAGTAGCTAGAACCACAGACACGTGCCACCATGCCTGGCTGATTTTCTTGATTTATTGTAGAGACAAGGTCTCGCCAAGTTGCCCAGGCTGGTCTTGAACCCGTGGGCTCAGGCAATCCCCTCACCTCAGCCTCCCAAAGTGCTGGGATGACAGGTTGAGCCACTGAGTCTGGCTTAATTACTCTTATTTCACCCCTTTACAAACATCCCAAGAGAACGTGCAGTGAAAAGTCTGGGTTGCAAACAAGCTCTGACTTCCCAATTACGTGACCTTGGGCAAATGAAGTCACCTGTGCCTCAGTTTCCTCACTTTGTAAAATAAGAAAAACACTAGTCACTTGAGGCTCTGAGGAAGCCATGAAATTTTTTACAAAAGTGCCTCTTTTTTTTTTTTTAAAGTCAGCATGCTCCTCTTCTTAGCGATTCCGATTCACCAGGTCTGAGAGAGGAAAGAGTGACAAAATGCACATTGGATGCTGAGCACCGTGCCTGGCACAGAGAGCACAATAAATGTTAGTCATAAAAATAAAAATAAAAGACAGCAAACTCTAGGCAGTGAAGAGTCAGCCAAACTTATAGGAAGACTATAGGAAAGATTGTGCACAAGTAAAAGGAAGAAAAGAAAAAAGGAAAAAGGGGGGAAAGTGGTAAATTTTAACAACAATGAAGGCAGTATAAGAGATGGTAACGGCCAGGCTCGGTGGCTCAGCCTGTAATCCCGTGCTTTGGGAGGCTGAGATGAGTGGACTGCCTGAGCCCGCGGGTTCGAGACCCGCCTGGGCAGCAAGACCTCATCTCTACAATAAACCAAAAAATCAGCCGGGCGTGGTAGCACGTGCCTGTAGTTCCAGCTAAAAAAAGAAAAAAAAGAGATGGTAACAGTCATAGGGATGTCATCACAGATCACAGTCATCTTACTGTGGTCACAAAGGGCAAAAGAGAAAAGACATTTTATCCAGTACCAGCGCAAAAAGTACTAAAAAGAAAGAGCCCAGGGGTACTACAATCCTAGCACTTTTGGAGGCTGAGAGGCAGAGGACTGCTTGAAGTTCAAGACCAGCCTGGGCAACATAGCAAGACCTCGTCTCTACAAAAAAATTTTTTAAATTCACCAGGCGTAGTGGCACTCATTTGTAGTCCCAGCTACTTAAGACTGAGGCAGGAGGATCATCCGAGCCAGGAGGTAAGCCGTGAGCATGTCACTGCACTCTAGCCTGGGCAGCAGAGGGAGACTCTGACTCAAAAACAAACAAAAACAAAAGGAAAGACTGCCCATCTCTACCCAACCCCCTATAAAATGAGAGTCATAGTTGGGCGCAGTGACTCATGCTTGTAATCCCAGCACTTTGGGAGGCGGAGGCGAGAGGATTGCCTGAGCTAAGGGGTTCGAGACCAGCCTAGGCAACCTAGCGAGACCTCATCTGTACAATAAATCAATAAAGTATACAGGTGTGGTAGCACCTGCCTGTGGTACCAGCTACTTGGAAGGCTGAGGCAGGAGATCGCCAGAGCCCAGCAGGTCGAGGCTGCGGTGGCCGGGAGCGGCCACTGCGCTCCAGTCTGGATGACAGAGTGAGATTCTGAGTCAAAAAAAAAAAAGAAAAAGAGAATCGTCTGCACTGGAAACACTGGCTGCTGCCCATCAAGAAAGATAACTTACAAAGCCAGAGGACCATCAACCTAAATATGCCGAGTGATGGAGCGGGCAAGCCAAGGAGCCGGTGCTCTTCAGGACAGAAGATCAAGGCCAGGAGGGCCTGAGGGAATCTACCTAGCAGGGGAGAGGAGGCAGAGTGTGGACATGGCCGCCAAATCCTGACATGACAGAAAAGGGAGACGCTGCTGGCTCCCACAGGAGGGCACAGAGGCCATGCCAGAGTATCCCAGCAAAGGCAAGAGAAGAGCAACCTAGGCTTGGACAGTGTACAACTGCCCGAGTGGGGTTCCCTGAGGGTCCACTCCAGGGCCATTTTTAGTACCATCCATGTGAGGATCTGAAGGCACATGCACATGGAATCACAAACCTGCAAAGGTGCTTTGCCTCTCCCTGGCTGAGACCAAGGACACCAGCAGGTAGCTGGCCTTGGAGCTGCCTTCAAAAAGAGCACAGCCACACCCTCCCACACTGGCTCCACTGGCCACACTGGCTCCTAAATGCACGGGGGTTTCGGCCTGATAGGATTAACTCTCATGTTTTCCAGGAGTTTCACTTTCAAATGTCTCACTCTTGACTTGAGTATTGAAGCCACACTTTGGTCAGGTGTAGTGGTTCACAGCTGTCATCCCAGCACTTTAGGAGGCCAAGGCGGGAGGATCGCTTGAGGCCAGGAGTTTGAGGCTACAGTGAGCCATGATCGCACCACCGCACTCCAGCCTAGGAGAAAGAGTAAGACCCTGTCTCTAAATAAGTAAATGAAGTTACACACACACACACACACACGCCACGCTTTGTATTTGTATTCTAAAGATGGCGCGGAGAAGGATCACAGGTGCAGTGAAGGTCTCTGGGTGGAAGGAACTGAGTTTAGCATTTCTCGTCCAGAGTCTACAATCCAGCCAGTGCTCCTTCACTACACAACCACGCCCCACACACAGACCAAAGTCCTTGGGGGATGGGGGGCGGGGACCACACAGAATTAACTATGGGGCCCAGAAGAGTCCTTCTTGACACCGTTCTCACCAACCAGCCTGGGGACATGTGACCTGTGATGGTGAGTGGGCATACACTGAGCACACACACTGCAAATCCTGCCCTCGTCTTAAAACGACTGCTCAGTGTCCAGGCACAGCACAAGCGTCCTCTGGTCTATATCTGGTCTATATTCACTCTAAGCGAAGAGCTGACCCTGTCCATCACCTGTATTCGAAGGTACAAGTAAAGGCCCCTCGTGCTAGAGAAAACTCACAGGTGCTGTCAAGAGCCGTGTGCAAATGTTTTTGGGAACAGCATATGTGAAGAATTTGTAAAGAATTTGGAAATAACCTAAGTGCCCATCAACTAGGAAAAGTGAAACAACGGCTTAGTCTTCTAATTCTCAGGGAGACCAGGCAGGAGCTAAACAAAATCAAGAGCTTTACATAAAGACAGAGATGATCACCAAGATAAAGCAGGGACTGATCACAGAGGCTACTGCTGAGAGGGTGAGCAGCAACAGCACGGTACCTGCAACACCAAGCACTTAACCTGTTCCAAGTCCCATGGGTATACATTTAAGTACGCAAAGCGTCTGAAGGATACCGACAAATCCGTGATAGCATCCAGAGTGGTCGTCAAAGAATTTCTGCTCGCTCTAGAAGGTTCGCATTCTTTTCTCCCGATAGAGAATATGTCCAGGTATTCGTCATGTAACAAAATTTTCATTTAATAATATAATTTTGTTTTGTTTTGTTTTTTAAGAAATCAATGGAGCCGGGCTCGGTGGCTCAGCCTGGAAACTCGTGCCTTTGGGAGGCTGAGGTGAGTGGATTGCCTGAGCCCGCGGGTTCCAGACCCGCCTGGGCGGCGAGACCTCATCTCTACAATAAATCAAAAAATCAGCCGGGCGTGGTAGCGCGTGCCTGTAATTTCGGCTACTTGGAAGGCTGAGGCGGCAGGATCGCCGGAGCCCGGCAGGTCGAGGCTGTGGTGGCTGGCAGCGGCCACTGCACTCCAGTCTGGGCGACAGAGTGAGACTCCAACTCAAAAAAAAAAAAAAAAAAAGAAAGAAAGAAATGGGCATGGTGGCTCACGCCTGTAATCCCAGCACTTTGGGAGGCCAAGGCGAAAGGATTGCCTGAGCAACGTAGCGAGACTTTGTCTCTACAATTAATAAAAAATTAGCCGGGTGTGGTGGCAGAAGCCTGTAGTTCCAGCTACTTGGAAGGTTGAGGGGGGAGGATCGCCTGAGCCCAGCAGGTCAGCCTTGACCTTCTTTTCTGACAAAAAAAAGAAGACCCTGTTCAACACATTTCAGTAAGACGTCTGGGGGCAATTTCACCCCAATTCCAGCCCATGCTTCCTAGGAAGCCGAGTCCCACAGAGCATATCTGCGTTTCCAGTCCAGTGGGCTTTGTGGCATGGATATTGTTTCAATGTTACAAGCTGAACTCTGCAACTCTCTGGATTGTAAAATGTATATGCTAGTTCCGGGAGACTTCTGGTCATCCAAAGGGATGTTCCCAGAAGTAATTCCAGTCCTTCTGACCCAGCACTGCAGCTCTCCAACATGACAAATGAAAACACAGACACACACACAGACACACACACACACACAAAGACAGCCCTTCATGGGGTCATACTTCCTCCACACCAGGCCTAGCTGTCTCTGCCTGGGACTCTCCCATCTGGGAACCAGAATTCCTAACATGAATACAGATCCCTTAGGCTAATGAGAAGGAAAAATGTGAACAAACTCTAAAACGTTATGATTTACTCACTGGGGCCATCTGACCATATAGGATACTGATTTTTAAGCGCAAGTGTGTGCACGCGTGCAGACACACACACACACACACACACACACACACACACACACACATACACACACTCCTCTGCCTCTGCAAAGCACATATATAAAGTCCTTAGAAACACAAAATTATGATATTAAGAACCTAGTAGACAAAACTAACCCAAGGTGATGGAAATCAGAGCTACAGTACTCCTGGTGGGGGGTGGGGGGAATCTGGAAAGGGTCTCCAGGAACACGTCTGGGGTGATGGAAGTGTCTGTCTTGATACACCTTCGTAGAACTGATCACACAGCACACTTCAGAGCCGAGCATTTCACTGTATGCAAATAATCCCTCCATTTAAAAAAACCAACTCAAACACGATCCCTCCATTTAAAAAAACCAACTCAAAGACGGTTTCTCTCTCAGTTGCAGCAGAACTTTGAGCTGTCCTATCAGACATCGGAAATCTCTGTTGTGCTATGTAAGGGAGCATGAGTACCATGGCGACAGTCACCATAAAAATAGATAACAAGATTAAAATGGATAGAGGACACAGGAATTTAAGAACAGCACACCAGCAGCAATTCGTGTTCAGAAGCCAAAGAAAAATAGAAAGAGGAGAGGGAGTTTTTGATTCCTCCGGCACTTTGGAAAACAACTACTGGATGTGGTTGTTTTTACGAAAAGAGTTTCCAGATACCCAGAGGACGAAAAAGGCTGAGAACTATAACTTCTTACCATATTTTGCTTTTAAAAAAAAAGTATATGCTCACCCTTTTTCCCATACCCACTCTATGTGGGCCCAGGGCGCTGATACCACAACAATTCAACAAGCACAGTCCATGTGACAGACACTATGAGGGCTACAAATGACACAGAGGTAAAGCAGACTCAGGCCCCTCATCAATAAGTACAAAAAATTTCTCAACTCTGGTTCTAAATCACCAAGCTCTGCCTATACTTTTCATATACATCTAAAACAGTCATTTGTTAAGATGGTGTACCCCAGGCCAAACATGGAGGCTCACATCTGTAATCTCAGCACTTTGAGAGGCCAGGGTGAGAGGACAGCCTGAGTCCAGGGGTTTGAGACCAGCCTGGGCAACCTGGTGAGACCTTGTCTCTGTAATAAATAAATAAATTAGCCAGGTGTGATGCCACATGCCTGTGGTTCCGGCTACTTGGAAGGCTAAGGCAGAAGAATTGCCTGAGTCCAGCAGGTTGAGGCTGCAATGGCTGCGATCATGCCACTGTACTCCAGCCTGGGCGACAGAGTGAGACTCCAACTCAAAAAAAAAAAAAAAAACATACCCCAAAACTGCTTGACCCCCTTTGAGGAGAGAGCACTTCCTTGCTAACACCAAAGTGTGAACATGAATCACATGAAGACAGAAATCATCTTGTGATGTGTTCCAAAGATGAGATAAACTTCTAGCCTCTTTGCAGGGCTCTCTAGTACACTTTCACTATGCGATTTAGCCCTGGCAGTACCCTGAACAGCAAAAACAAGACAACAATAAAAGTCATCCAGAGAGATCTGGAAGAAGAATCTGAAAGGTTTCAATCATCAGGGTGGATTCTGAATCAATCATATATTTCAGTGGGATAGAAGCAAAATTAAGCTAAATGAACTTTTCCATGTGTAAGCTATAAATAATAAAAATGCAAAAGTTTCTTTTTTTAATTAGCTCAAATTACAGACTTAATGTCTCATTTAAAGTTAATAAATGCTTTCCTGGAAAATCCCACTCAGGAGCTTCTTTAAATGTATCTGCCCCTTGTTCGCTTTGTCACTAAAGTGTAGAGCCGTTAGAAGGCGCCATCTCATGACTGGTGCGGAATGGCATTGGACGTGCTTTTTCTAGGGATATAAATCCATAGTGTGGGACACGAAGCGGGGAGGAGGCACTCGGGGGCACTTCCAGGTCCTCCGCGGTCAAATGTAGGCCCCAGCATCCACCAAAGGCCCCATCCTGAGGCAGCCATTATGCTGAAGAGAACTGGCCAAGGAGCACATTCTTTTGGTTCTCTCTATTTGGTTCATTATTATGTGCCATTATTATGTGCCCCACCTTGCTTTTCCTAAGGACCACATTTAATTTTCAGCAGCCCTGGGGCCACAAACTGAGTCCTCACCCAACTTAAAATAGTTCTCTTCATCCTTGCTAAAATGGCCCCAAAAGACTCTCTTGAAAATGCTGGGACCTGTTTAGCCTCTGTTCCATGTCATCTTTCAGCTTCAACAAGTCACGTAATAACTGGCCCTTGGAATCGGAAGAGATGTTGCAGGCCAGCCTAATTCCTGCCCTCCTCTTCTGTAGCATCCCTAACAGACAGCCTTCAGCCCTACTTAAATATCTCCAACCACGGCAAGCTCACTACTGCATCGACAGACATTTCCACTGTTGGACAGATCTGCTGGCTAGAAAATACTTTTTCACACTGAACTGAAATCTGCTCTACTAGCTCTTAGGGCTAAAGGGCACTTTAAAGCCTCTCAACTTCAGCATGATTATCCTACAGACAAGGAATCACAGAAGGTAGCCATTTTACAGAAGCAGAATCAGAAGCCACAGAGGATAAAGCCACTGCTCTACCAACGAGCATATTCCAACACCAGGAGCAAAAATGAACAAGTCTACTTGTTTCTATACCTGATAACTATGGAAACCCCTCAGGGTGCTACTGTGCACCCATCCCACGAGTACCAGTCACCCCCATCCTACGACACCCTAGGCTCCTTCCATGGATCACGCCTTGCTTGGTCAGGTTCCTACTCTTTCCTTTTTTTGAGCTGGAGTCTCACTCTGTCACCTAGGCAAGAGGGCAGTGGCACCATCCTGGTCACTGCAGTCTCGACATGTTGGGCTCCTGAGATCCTTCCACCTCAGCCTTCCAAGTAGACGGAACTACAGGCGTGCTACCACGCCCGACTAGTTTTTGATTTGCTATAGAGATGAGGTCTCACCAAGTTACCCAGGTGGGTCTCAAACCCGTGGGCTCAGGCAATCCTCTTGCCTCAGCCTCCCAAAGTGCTGG
>NW_007253072.1:888246-891301 GCF_000164805.1 Carlito syrichta
GCAGGCTGGAGTGCAGTGGCACACATGCTCATGGCCACCCCAGCGTCGACCTGCTGGGCTCCGGCGATCCTTCCACCTCAGCCTTCCGAGTTGCTGGAACTACAGGTGCGCACTACCACGCCCGGCTAATTTTTGATTTATTGTAGAGGTGAGGTCTCGCCTGCCCGGGCAGGTCTCGAACCCGCGGGCTCAGGCAATCCACTCACCTCAGCCTCCCAAAGGCACGAGATTATAGGCTGAGCCACCGAGCCCGGTTGCCCAGCTAATTTTTTATTTATTGTAGAGACGAGGTCTCGCCAAGTTGCCCAGGCTGGTCTCGAACCCATGGGCTCAGGCAATCCACTCACCTCAGTTTCCCAAAGTGCTGGGATTACAGGCTGAGCCACCAAGCCCGGCCCCTTCTAACTCTTAACACTCTTTACCCAGTGTCCAAATGTCACATGACCCATGGAGGTCATGAAGGCCAGATTTTGTGGTTAGGCCACTGGATTTCGCATCCAGTTATAAATTGCATTTGGTTTTTTAAAAGCCTCATCCCACTCAAGGCTCACAATGAACAACAGAAAAATCCCAAGATGTTTTTTCGCAGGCCCCACCCCTCCAGTCCCTCTTTGGTGGGCCGGCACCAACTTCAGGTCAAGGGTTAAGTCTCACTTTGTGACTCTAGTGCTTAACCCAGTGCTTTGTGCACAGCAGGTGATTCAAGATTCATCTGCTTTACCTCATCAGGAGCAATAAACAATAAATTTTTTTTTTAAATAACAAATATTTTTAAAATAATAATTAAGAAAACAAAATAAAATGTGTTAAAATAGCAGTAAGTTTCCCACTGTGAAATATATACACACTATTGAAAATACATCCATCAAAAGAGGACTGGATTTAAAAAAATGTGGTACATATACAGATGGAATACTACACAGCCATAAAAAAGAACAAAATCATGAATTTCGCAGCAACCTGGATGGAACTAGAGTCTATAATACTGAGTGATCGGGCTCAGTGCCTCAGCCTGTAATCCCGCACCTTTGGGAGGCTGAGGTGAGTGGACTGCCTAAGCCCGCGGGTTCGAGACTCGCCTGGGCAACTTGGTGAGATCTCATCTCTACAATAAATCAAAAATGAGCCGGGCGTGGTAGTGCGCGCCTGTAGTTCCAGCTGCTTGGAAGGCTGAGCGGAAGGATCGCCGGAGCCCAGCAGGTCGAGGCTGCGGTGGACCGGGAGTGGCCACTGCACTCCAGTCTGGGTGACAGAGTGAGACTCCAACTCAAAAACAAAAAATACTGAGTGATCTCTCACAGAAACAAAGATCTGAGTATCACATGTTCTCACCCATAAGTGGACCTTGAACATCTATCGTAATACTATAAGAAAAGGATTGACAGTGGTGGGAAACTATGGGGGGGAGGGGAAGAGAGGTGGGATTAACAGTAGTCAATATCTGTCTGGGGATGGGGAGACACCCCTTATCAACAAGGGTGCCTGAACGATGCATATTTGTGTACCTAACCCTTAACTGTACCCCACAATTGTAAAATAAAAAATACTGATTTAAAAAAGAAAAAGAAAAGAAAATACAAACAATAGAGGCCAGGCACAGTGGCTCACACCTGTAGATCCAGCACTTTGGGAAGTCAAGACAGGAGGATAGCTTGAGGCCAAGAGTTTGAGACCGGCCAGGACAATGTAGCCAGATCTTATTTCTAAAATAATAGTAATAGAATAAAATACATTTAAATGAAAAAAGAAAGGCCACTCACCTCAACCCATCCAGAAGCAACCAGTATTCCTATTTTGGTATTAGTATTACTAGTATATTTCCTTCCAGTCATTTTCTAAGCACATTTTTAAAAACATTTGGAGCCGGGCTTGGTGGCTCAGCCGGTAATCCCGCGCCTTTGGGAGGCTGAAGTGAGTGGATTGCCTGAGCCCGCGGGTTCGAGACCCGCCTGGGCAGCGAGACCTCATCTACAATAAATCAAAAAATCAGCTGGGCATGGTAGCGTGTGCCTGTAATTCCGGCTACTTGGAAGGCTGAGGCGGAAGGATCGCCGGAGCCCGGCAGGTCGAGGCTGCGGTGGCCGGAAGCAGCCACTGCACTCCAGTCTGGGCAACCAAGTGAGACCCCAACTCAAAAAAAAAAAAAACATTTGGAATCATATGGCAGATGCACCTTAACTCTTAGCAGAAATGTTTTTCACTGTTATCTGAAAACTATTCCTAAACATTTTTTATGACTTCATAATGTTCCATTTTAAAGATATATCCATCTGAACTCACTTATCTATCACCTCCAGCCCACACCACTGGATATTTAGGCTATTTACAATTTTTCACTATACCCACATCTTTAAAATAAAAAATAGACCGGGTGTGGTGGCTCAAGACTGTAATCCCAGCACTTTGGGAGGCTGAGGTGAGAGGACTGCCTGAGCTCACGGGTTTGAGACAGCCTGGGCAAATGGTGAGACCTCAACTCTATGATAAAGAAAAAAAAATTAGCTGGGCATGGTAGCATGCGCCTACAGTTCTGGCTACTCGAAAGGCTGAGATGGAAGGTTTGCCAGAGCCCAGCAGGTCAACACCAGGGTAGCCATGAGCATGCATGCCACTGCACTCCAGCCTGGGCAACAGAGTGAGACGCCAACTCAAAAAACAAACAAACAAACAAATAAAATTAAACTAAGCAATTTTTCACCATAGTTATTTTTTTCTCAATCTCTGTATGATCTCTGTGCATAAAACATAATCTACATTTTAGATATGGTCTCAGTCTCAGCTATATCCTCAAAAGTAGAATTATCTTACCAGATGTATGAACATCTCAAAATATTACAATTCAATTTTTTTTTTTTTTGAGTTGGAGTCTCACTCTGTCACCCAGACTGGAGTGCAGTGGCCGCTCCCGGCCACCACAGCCTCAACATGCTGGGCTCCGGCGATCCTTCCACCTCAGCCTTCTGAGTAGCTGGAATTACAGGCACACCCGGCTGATTTTTGATTTATTGTAGAGATGAGGTCTCGCCAAGTTGCCCAGGCTGCTGGTCTCAAACCT
>NW_007253073.1:728-9014 GCF_000164805.1 Carlito syrichta
CCACCCCCCCCACCCCCAGCCGCATCAGGCGCTCGAGGGCGAGCTGCTGGAGCACCTGAGTCCCGGGCTGGCCCTAGGCGCGATGGCGGGCCCCGACGGCGCCGTGGTGTCCACGCCGGCTCACGCGCCGCACATGGCCACCATGAACCCCATGCACCAAGCGGCGCTCAGCATGGCCCACGCGCACGGGCTGCCCTCGCACATGGGCTGCATGAGCGACGTGGACGCCGACCCGCGGGACCTGGAGGCGTTCGCCGAGCGCTTCAAGCAGCGACGCATCAAGCTGGGGGTGACCCAGGCGGACGTGGGCTCCGCGCTGGCCAATCTCAAGATCCCTGGCGTGGGCTCGCTCAGCCAGAGCACCATCTGCAGGTTCGAGTCCCTCACGCTGTCGCACAACAACATGATCGCGCTCAAGCCCATCCTGCAGGCGTGGCTGGAGGAGGCCGAGAAGTCCCACCGCGAGAAGCTCACCAAGCCCGAGCTCTTCAATGGCGCGGAGAAGAAGCGTAAGCGCACGTCCATCGCCGCGCCGGAGAAGCGCTCGCTCGAAGCCTACTTCGCCATCCAGCCGCGGCCCTCCTCCGAGAAGATCGCCGCCATCGCCGAGAAGCTGGACCTTAAGAAAAACGTGGTGCGCGTCTGGTTCTGCAACCAGAGGCAGAAACAGAAAAGGATGAAATACTCCGCCGGCATCTAGGAGACCCGCGGCCTCTCCAGGGACCGGACCCTCCTCGGCCCCTCTTTCCCCTCCTTCTCGCCTGCCTCTTTCCACTTTGGGCGACCAGACACACAATTCCTGTAAATGTGAATCCCGACACACCGAGGGTCGAAGAGGGAGCGAGCGAGCGAGCGGGCAACTGAGCCCAAACCGGTGAGCGCGCCAAGCGGTTTCTCAAAGGAAAGAAACACAAAAGATGGGATGTGTCAGTTGTAGCCAAGTTGTCCCTTTTAACCCCACCTCGGCTTCTTCAGACGAAGTGTGGAGCGGGCTGTTTGCGGGAAGGCAGACAAGACAGCCTTTAAGAGTCCACGAGAATTATCAAGTAAGATTTGTTTTTATTCTTACAGACATCATCCTTGTTCAAGTTTAAAAGTACACTTTGCAGCTATTTTTCAGAAATAGAAATTGATTCAGGACTAAAACTTTAAACTAGAGTTGATGCTTAATGTGATAGAGACATCTCTAAAGTATTTTGAATTAAAAAAAGATGGCAGATTTTCTGCATTTACACTGTATATTATATATATATATTTTTATTGTGGTTCTTACCCCCTTCTTCCTTCTCTGAAGTGTTAATGTTAAGAAAGGAGTTGCGCCTGCGATGTTCACTGATCTTGAAAGCTATTATTAGATTATTGCAGAACAACCTTCTGTAAATGATTAATTTATCTCTCTAGCAACTTAATTTTGTGCACATTCTAATTAATTAAACTTCTTTATTCAAAAAACCCGGGGGAAATGTATAGCTAGTGATGTTCAAAAAATTCTGTTTGATGAGTTTACTGAGTTTTTACAGCTTTCCTCTTCTATTGTGTTCCTTTGGGCCCATTTGTATATTCTCACTTTGAATGAAGATTGTTTTTTCTTTGTTTTTTACTGGTGGTGTTCTGATTTGTGAGTGACACTCAGTAATGGATGTCTTAATCGTGTAGACCTGATTCACTGTCCGAAGTATTGTTTACTTCGTTGCATATTTAATGGGGATTCCCACATTGTCCCTGTGACACACGAGCTCTCTCACTCACTCTTACACACACACACACACACACACACACACACACACACACACACAATCTCTAAAGGAAGAGAAGAAGCAGTTGGATGCATGACTGGTGCAACATTTTCTAGCTTTAGGTGCATTTGCCATTTGGTGTTTGCCCTTCCAGATTCTAAGATTTCACCAAGGTATTTCAATCTTCCAGTTTTCAATTGCTTTGTTGGGTACATTTTAACATTTATAGGAATCCTTCAGTTTTTCCTTTTGGAGGTTTGTTTGTAGAGAAACTAATTTGAACTATAAGAAAGACAGTGCACTGCTTGTAAATTCACATTGTTTGGAAGAATTCCTTTGGAACAACAACAACAAAAAAATAGGTACGTGATAACTGGTACCTTATCTATTGTAAATATTTCATTCAAATGATGCACATATAGATATATTCCTACAAATTTTGCTGTATTGCTGTTCCATTCGAGGCTCTCCAAAGTCTTGAGTTCTGTATATGACCTGGTTTCTTGTTTTTTGTTAATAGATGGTTTATTTACTATGGTAATGTATTATGTTATTTTTGGTGTTGTTTGATTGTCTTTCATTGAAGAGACAATTTTAATGTTTTATTGGCAAAGTATGCTGCTTTTTTCATTAAAAATATGCTATTAAAATTAAATGGCTTTTAAAATATGATGTTGTTTTAATTATTTATGTGGGAATTATTTGGGTGGGGGATATTTGAAAGGCAGAAGCACATTGTGATGGTTTATTAAGGAGTGGTTGTTATTCAAGTATAGCTTGAACTTAGTAGAGAGTGTTTCTCTGGTGAAGTATAAAAGAACAAGGTTTATACAGTATTTTAATAGTGAATACTCATTTCACAGGATGCTTTGCTTTTCTGCCAAGAAGAAGTTAGGATATGTGGCTCCAAATACCTCCCTTGGAGTTCTTTCACCAGATCTGCAATGATTCTGCAAAGAGCATCTTTGTAAGCAGATATATTAGATGAAAACAATTTCACTCATTCTGTCTCATCCCCCACAAATAAAAGTTAGAAAGGAACTCGGCTCACCTTTCAGCAGCACTGGGAAACTGGGTGTGGCAGGAGTTGAGGCTTGACTGGGAGAGTAGGGCACCCTGGTTGATGCCCAGAAGCTGGCTCACCTTAGTTCTTAGTTCAGTCACCACTCCTGGAGAGCAATGACTGCAGATAGAACAGGAAACTCCTGGAATCCTGGTTTACAGAGTAGGGTCTCTCTCTCTCTCTCTCTCCCACACACACACATTAAAGAAAACTCACATTGCTGCAGTAGGCAGAGCAGGGCTGAAGAAATCCTGTGTAGCTGGAAGGAGCACATTTTTGCTTTCTTCTGTGGGTCACCCTGACAGCAGAGTTGGTGGAAGTCTGTCTAACACTGGTCTGGCACTGACACCAGGAGATTCTGCCCATTTGATATATTTCTGTTTCTGATCCTAGTTTAAAGAAACCTCCCCACTCCTTTTAATAATTTTCAGACTCCCTACAACAGTTGAGCAACAAACTATTTGGTTTGTGAAGTTTTTCTCCCAGTAAGTCTCTGGTTTAGATTGTTATGTTATAAGAATTTCATACTCTTAATTAATATGAGAACATCATACTAACTTTTAGCTCAAGATGAAGGAACCAGGTCATCCTCCAGAGATCATTCTGTTAAACTGAGCTGTGATTTCTCTGATATGGAACTGTCTTGAGATGTTTCCCATATTGGAGACAAGTTTAGGAAGTATCCCATAAGACAATGAAAATTGTTATAGTGGAATTAAATGTTGTTGAAAAACTGATGATGATTCCTAGATTTAGCAAAAAAGTTGTAAAAGTTAGATGGATAATGAGTGGAAGGATCTCTTTTTTTATTGTTGAAGAAACAAAATCCAAATGTCCATTTAGAAATAATAAGATACATTACATAGTTGCCTAAAAAACATTACAACGTGTAGGGATTTAAAAGAAAAAATATGTGAATTTAGGTACAATAATATTGGTAGCTCCATTTTATTTCTATATGTTGGAGGCTGAAAGTTTCTTCTACCGTTTCCCTCCTTATTCTTAGATTCAATTTTCCTGAAAGTTTTTTCAAACAGCCTGCCTCCAATTCAACTGTCCCGAGTACTAATTTCAGCACCATGGATAGTAACCATACGCTGGAGCCCTACTCCCCTTCTCTTCCACCAAGCAGTTCCTAGCTAGCTGGACAACTTTCTGCTTGCTTACTTTTTTTCAGAGGGGAGAAAAAGAATAAAATGGCTTGGGTGTGTAACTGATGAGACTTGCTCATCTAGGATAAAAATGATCTTCAATAAATAACACTTTTCCCTTCCCACATACAGCTTTTTATTGAAGGGGTTATGGTAAATATGCTAAGAGAGTTAGTTGCAGGAAACTAAGACAGATGTGATAGTGTCTTATTTTTTTACTGATATAGTATCTTTATATAAAGGAAGAAACACTGTGGAAGTAGTAGAAATTGAGAAATATATTGAACAGAATAAAATAGGAGTTTCTTCTTTTGAGTAATTTTGAAGAACATGACAGTTTGCGTATATGCATTCATGCCCAAGATTTTTTTGCGTGAAGAAAGTGACATAGCAACAATCATCCATTTACTTCCACAGTTTAGAGTAAAGGCCTATATTTTCTCTTAACTCACCAAGAGTTTTTTGTCTCTTGTGTTCCTGGACTTTCAAAAGTATATCACCTTTTTAAGCTTCTCTTCTCTGTGTAATTACAAGAGTAAAATAAAAACACACCAAAAAACTTGCTTACAAAATTAAAATGTTTTTATTCTCGGAGTCTGCTTAAATGTGTTTCATGAGAAAAGCAGATTTTTAAAAAATAAATATATTCTAAAAGTTTTTACTGATGAGAGCTACAGAGACAATAACAAACCAAAGAGATTTGGAGAAAAGAGTGTTGTTCTTAAAGAAGAGATTGAAGGTAAGACTAGAATAAGTCATGTATAAATTGTTGAGAAATAGCCATTTCGTGTTGACTTTCAAAATGCTCAAATGGATAAATAGTACAATGTGTTTGAAAACCCTTGTCATAACAATCAGCTCTGTTAGCATTCATAACTAATTTTCTATTTTTTTCTAGAGATCAATAATTGCTATTCTATTGGATAGAGATATATTATGAGCACACATAGTCATCCTGGATTTTATGTTTCTGGACTATGTAGTTAGTTTTTGAATTCCCCTAAAAGCAAATGATTCAATTTTTTTTTTTTTTTGGTCAAATGTAACCATCTAGATCTAAACCGAAATGTAACAAGTGACTAAAAGAAAAGATCTGTAAGCTCTGGCAGATAGCTAAGTACTCTCTACACCAAACCATTACAATTATTATCCAGAAAACAATGCAGTTTCTTTTGAATATATGGCACTGAATAAGCTGGCCAACTCTTTATAAGATTAGGTTTCATGGACACAGCTTGGGGAAAAATAATGAAATACTCTATTATTTTCGATAGGAGAGTACATACAATGTAATACTCCCCTATTTTCTATAAAATGCATTTAAAAAGAAATGATACATAACTACATCTTTTTACCATCAAGACAGATCCTGCAAACCTCTCTTTGCGAAGAGAATTGAAATTTTTCCGAGACAATTTAAATTGGAGGGGTAAAAATACTTTATTCCAAGTTTCAAATAAATCAATGTATTTGGATCCATCTATCCGATAAGCTCTTGGAAGAGACAGTGGAAAAGGCATTGAAAAATCTTCTTGATTTTAAAGAGAATATTATTAAGGCAACGAAATTCAGATTTTTCTAGGTAGGCTATGACAATAAGTTTATAAATTTGTCTTTGCAATTGTTTGGTGGAAACAATTCATATCTCTAGGTAAATGATCCACATTAGAACTCAAAACTTTACTTTTCAGTGGGCCTTGGAGGGTGTGGGTGGGTGGTCTGCTGCAACAGAAGGAAAAAAAAGCTGGATTGGTATCCAGATCGGAAAAAAAAATGAAGACAAAGGTTTCTAGATAGTTATGATGTTCCTGAAGTCCACATTTGTCAGGAGACAAATTTATGGCAATGAGGAAAAAAATCTCTAAATTTCCCCTGCCTTGCTCCTTTAAAAGAGCCATTCCCAGTACTGAAAGTCTATTCTGAGTGAATTAATAAATTACACAGCGAATTATTAAATCCAGATAATTACAAGGAATAAGTAAGTAATCATTAGTTATCTCAGCTAATTACTGTGGGTCAGAGCCAGCCGGAATGTGAAATCCTCCGCGGGAATTGAAATTAACTTTGCACAGTGAGTCTCTCTGCTTGACATCCCCAGTCTGTAGGCACATGGCAGCTCCCCTGTGAGCCAGTCTTTCTATTTAACTTGGAGAGAATAGAAATAAAATTAAGTGGCGATGTGATAATAGGAAGCTGCTCAGAAAGCAAACTGTGGGTTTTATTCTGTACTCTCAATGCCTGGAGATGAAAAGCTTTATTTACACCAGTTTCAAAAAAATTTTTAAAATACTCTTGTTGAGACAGGCTTTCCTATCCTAACACACACACACACACACACACACACACACACACACACACACACACACCTACAGTCGATTGGTGTGACAGAATAGCAGCATGTGAAGAGGCTCAAATACAACAAACGTTTTGAGCCCCCCCCCCTCTGGGGTGGGGGTTAGCAGTCAGAAATAAAAATAAAGAAATAAAATGAAAATATTGCTCTTTGCTTTCATCCCACGCAATGGAAAGGCTGTGGAAAAGTGCAGCCTGGTCTAATAATCTGTTTGTTTTGTTTTGGTAACAATATGCTTTCATCTTGCCACAGGAAGAACCAGCTTAGTGGAAATGTTGTCTCTCGTTGATCTTTCACCAGATGCTTCAAGAACTGATGTCACTTTTTAAAAAATACAGCGTCACTTTCTGAAGCCAGTCTCCCTATTGCCTCTCTCCCTCCACTTCCACCAACCCCGAGGCCTTCTCAAAGGGCAGAGAAGAGGGCGAAGCCTGGTGCCCGTTGGAAAGTGGAAAACGTATCTGTGTGATAATGTGATTGTGTGTATCACAGGGTTGGGAAAACGTGGACACATGAAGAAAACTGCTGTTAATGTATTAAAATGGGGGGGGGGGGAATCTAAGAGCTTCTTCTTCTTCTTTTTTTTTTAATCAATTGCAATTAGATGGACAGTCTTTTCGCTCATTCCCTGCTCTAGTCTGGGATGATAATAAAAATTTAATGAAGCCTGGGACGAGCAGAGAGCTCTGTCTAGGGACCATGGAATAGAATATTTTAACTGTACATTTATACCAACTGTCTGGCTTCAAAGACGTGACTGCTTTTAATCTCGAATTAGAAAACCACAGACTTGAAATTAAATATTAGATACCCTCGGATCCCCTTCCTTTCTGAAATATTGTCACGACTCTGTTTTCCTCCATGGCCTCGTAACACACATATCTTAGGTCTCCAATTACATTTCCGTGAATAATAGATGGCTTTGATAGGGTGCAGTATTCTGGTGCTTTTGTTTTTTTTAATAGAGTTAATGCAATATTAATTGGCTGTAGATGTTATAAGAATTCACAGCCCCATTTTCAAGAACAAATCGATGAGATAGGGATGTGGACAGAGCGAAGGCGAAGGCTCTCCCCAGTCTGGGTCTCTTCTTGGCGGAGAGGACCTTCTCAGAGCTTTGGGTAAGTCAAGAGGCGCCTCGAGAGCCGCGGTCCCAGACGCTGAGGCTCGCAGTGACCGGGAGAAGCAGGACGCGGGGACAGCGATCGCCGAGAGGCTTTCCACGCCTTGGGAGGCCGAGGTTTCGCGCCGGCCCGCCGGGTTCAGGCGGCACCGAGGTATCGCTCCCGCAGCCCCAGCCCGCGGCTCACCCCCTAACGCGCGGCCCGAGCCGGCCTTGGGCTCCCTGCCAGTCCGACTCCCCGCTCCTCCCCTCGGTGCCGAGTGCGCGTTGGCGGGAGGCAGGTTGGGCGAGGGCGAGGGGTAGAGTCCGGGGGATGGGGGTGGGGAGCAGACCCGCCCTTGCGCGCGGGAGGAGCTCGCCCCGGCCCCGCGCGGCCCCCAGAGCCTGGGGGAGCAGGCGTCTCGCCAGGCGCGCAGCCAGGAACCCGCGAGAAGGAGAGGCCCGGGCGCCTCGCCCCCTCGCATTTTACTAATCACGTCTATTTAAATTCTAGCGCGGTCCGCCGCGCTCTCGCCGGGAAAGCTCAGGAGAACTGGACCCATCAATTATTCTGAAAAAATCCCTGACTACGTGAGGCTTCCAGCCGGCAGGAGGGAGGCGGCGGGAGGAGGTGGAGAACCCAGCCTTACCCTCCCCGCCCCTCCCGGCGCCGAGTCTCGGTGCCCACTGAGCTCCAGGGAGCTGTGCGCGCTCTCAGGGAAGGTGGCGGGAGCCGGTAGGGACCTGGCCTGGCTTTCCCTCCACTCCGCGTGCAAAGATGTCAGTCCCGTGCAGAATCCGCCTCCCGAACTGCCACCCCTGTGCACCGCCCTTTCTTCACTTCCCTCCCCCCCCCAGCCCCGGGTCCCTAATGCTGGCCT
>NW_007253073.1:9352-16295 GCF_000164805.1 Carlito syrichta
TACGCCCACGCTAGTTCCTGCTCCGTCCACAGAAATGCATTCTGGGCCTTCTCGTGTTGCCCAGTCTTACAAAATGAGAGGCCAGGAAGATGGTGAAATTTGCTCCCACCCCCCGCACTGGGTCTGCAGCCATTACTCCAGCTGTCACTCGGCGGAGAGCGAGCGCCCTCCCTCCACCCCCAGACTTTGCTGTAGCTGACAGAAGCCAGGGTCCCCCTCACCCTCCCGAAGGGCCTGGATCGTGCTTCTTAAAAACTTGTTACCATTTTCCAGCACGACAGTACTTCCTCTTTCCTGTCTCCTAACTTTACTATTTTCTGGACCCTAGGAGCATAGTCAAATTCTTACTTGTGTATATTGGGTGAGTGCTTTTGTTTTTGTTTTCTTTGGTGACGGTGGTGGGGTGCTCTGTAGCTTTTAGGTCTCGCTGAATGATTTGAGGCGGCAAGAAAAGGAGAACTTTGTATCTGATCTTTTTTGAAAGAAGCCGGGTGGCTTCTGAAATTGTTGTAAGATGCCAAAGGCATCCCGTTAAATTAATGGGGTTTGGGTTTTTTTAAGTTACTGATGGGTTTGTAAGTGATTAAAAGGCGTCGATTAACATCAAGAGGCCTGGGTGACTCAGGGTTTAGTAGGCACACCTGGAGTTGAAGGGTTAATACACACAGGACTGGACAGTTCCACTCTCCCAGCAGGCTACCATGGCTTTGCTAAATGACGGTTGCGTTTCTGGGCATTTTGGTTAAAGGGGATGGAGGCTCCCTGACTTCCAGAGACAGAGGAGGTCTTGGTTTGGGGAACTATTGGCTTGATGTGTGAGGTGATGGAGGTGGGGAAATTCCTTTTGCCAAAACAGTCCCCTGTGCTCCAAATTCAGCAGCAGTTCAGAGCCTGAAATATAAGGGTAATATTCCCCAGGAAGGCTTCGGACTCTTGCCCAGAACAAGTACCTTTTCTGTTTCCTAGTTACAAACCTGGAAGGTCCTGCTCATTGCAGTGGGGCTGAGGTTGGAGTGTCTCTCCCTATGTGAAGGCTGGCCCCCTTGCATAGCAAAGAAAGGTCTGGATCGTACCGGTGCTCTAAGAACCAGCCTGAACCAAGTCACGTCAAAGCATGGACAGGGCACATTTTACACATAGAGGAAGGCCAGGGTACACACCTGATCCTTCATGGGCATGGCCCTCAGCCACACACCCACAGAGATGTGGATCCCAGGATCCCTTCTTCAACTCGGACACATCCTCAAAACTTCTCACCTGCATCACACACACAGACACACTCACACACACACACTGATGTTCACAAAGCAACACTGAGAACCATTCTTCCCCATCCCCATGAAAGCATGCTTGATGAAACTTTTCAAACTCACTCAAAATCATCTCACTTTCTTAGTTTAACCCAGACACTTGCTTTGCCTGGGAAGGTGCTCAAGACTCCTCTCTCTCTCTCTCTCTCTCTCTCTCTCTCTCTACATACATATATATATACATATATATTAGTGCAACTGACAGGACTTTCACCTTTTGTTTGCTACAGGTGTCCTGCCTGTCCATCCTGTCTTTACACAGAGCCCAGTGCGGTATCTTTTGGCAGCAACACTTCTGGCTCCAGAGGCAGAAGCCATCTGTGCTTTCCAGTGAAAACATGGGGACCTGGCCTGCAGCTGGGCCCCCACAGAGAGGAACAGGGATGAGGAGCCAGAATTAGAGTGAAGACTCTCTCTGGAATCAGACTTCAGTGCTCCCAGCTCTGAGCCCTCCTGGGCTTCATGGTAGCTTCCAGAGAGGGTGGCCTGGCTAACTGGTTTCAAGCCTCATTTTGGCACCAACTCCATGGTGCCAACTAATGGTGCCCAAGCTAGCTAACTTTCCATGTCAGTTTCTGGGTTGACTGTTTCTCCTGGAGCCAGAATGAGGACAACTACTTTGTGCTTTACCTCCGGAGTCTGAGATCTTTGGAGGGAAGATAACCCAACCCCTCCCTGCCGAGCTAGAATGTCTGATTCCCTCTGGGAGAAAAGCAGGTTTGAAGACCCTGGGATCCACATCCTTAAATGAAGTCAAACTTTCCTGAAACAGACCTAATGGGCTAGGTGAGAATCAGTTGGCAACTTGCACTTTCTCTCATCAACTTTTCACTTTGCAGCCCTGAGAGCTTTTAATTACAGTATTGTCAGAGGGGCCCATTCTTCCATTTCCTAAATCATTTCATTGATTTTTTTTTCTCATGCTGCTTTCCTTTTCAAGAAGACTTATTTTTTCCCCTCTGGGATTCACTCAGAGTTGGAGAAGTAAGAAAAAGAGGGAGTGTGTGTGAGGGGGGCGATGGGTGGTTGGTACGAGGGGAATCTCTGCCTTTCCTCTGAGAGAGGAAAAACAGGCAAAGAATGACCACAGATGCCATCTCCCCATCTTAGATCTTACCCTGTAGATGCGCAAAAGAGACAAGGCCACAGTCATGAAACAGATGGACATCATGTGGGGACCCAGACCAACTTTATTTTGCCAAGTATTCTCCATTTGTTCCAAAGAGGGGAGCAGAAGTACCTGGAGAACTGGTCATTGGGTTTGGTAATATTCGTTCATTCTCTGTAAAGAGAAATCACAAAAGGTGTTATGGGTCATACACTATGGATGGGAGGCAGAAATGGAAGAATAAGCAAATCAAGTTTTCTGAAATGTAGAAAATACTGCTTCTCATTCCAAAAAACTCAGTCACTTCTTCTCAAAACCAGGCGAGACCAGAATCCTATGGTTTTGTTGTTAACATAACTCTAAGTTTTTTTCTTTTCTTTTTAAAAGTTTAAATCAGTAAACTTTATTCTTTAGAACAGTTTTGGGTTTACAGAAAAACTGAGCAGATTGTACAGAGAGTTCCCACATACCCTCTCTCCCACACATGGTTTTTTCTTGCATCAGTGTGATAAATTTGTCACAATTACTAAACAAATATTGGCACGTTATTATTAAGAAAAGGCAACAATTTAAGCTTAGGTTCACGTTTTGTGTTGTACAATTCTATGGGTCCTGTTAAATGTATAATGTCATGTATCTGCCATTACAATATCACACATAATAGTTTCATTGCCCTAGAAAATCCCCTGTGCTACACATATTCATGCCTTCTCACTCCCCTGAACCTCTGGCAACCACGGATCTTTTTGTTTTTATTTTTCCAGAATGTTCCATCCAATTGCGCATCAGCACAGAGCATAAGATACCAAATGGAAGACAGAAATGAGCAGACAAAGGGAAAGCTGAGGTTGCTGTTTCTATTTACTCCCATTGCTATAGAATTCGAAACTAGAGGGTAGGAGAAATGTCTGGGTGTTCTCACACATTCCTTTAGTGCTAGGAGTGTGTGCGGTGGGAGAGGCAGGCTGGAGGGGAGAGCAGACAGATCTAATGGAGGCTAAAAACAATTGTATTTATTGTACCCCAATTTGAAACTACTTCGTAAGTCAGTAATGATGGCAAGAAGCATCCCTACTGCATACCCTTTAACTCGTGACTGTTAGGTATCAGTTACTGCAAGATAAAATGATTTAATCAGCCTAGGAGAAATCTCTTTAATGTGCCATCCCTCCCCCTTCCATTTCCCCTCCCCCTTCCCTCTTCTCTCTCCTCTCATCTCTCAAATAGCTTGGATAAGGAAATCTTAGAAGCTGGTGTCACTATTAGAAACAGCTCATTTATTGAGGCAGGATTTCTCTGTCAACTTTAACACTGCCCATGAGTTGCTTATAAAAATGATCTCCCAAATCCATATTTATCTTGCATGTGGAAGGCAGAGAGAACCATCCTGAGATGCAATAACGCTTGGTTTTCCTGCAGCAGCAAGGCTGAGTTTTTGTTTGTTAATAAGTCATAATAAACAAGCCATTGACAAGCTGGAATTGGCTGCTTTTTTTTTTCTTTCGGGTTTTGCAAACTCACTTGTACAAACTCTTTCCTCTTGTTCAGGAGAAGATGCTATCCCTGCAACTGCAGCCAGATGCAGCTCCAAGCAAGCCCAGCGTTACACAGGACATTTTGCCCCCGCCGACAGCAGCAAGCAGATGTGATAAAACAACTACTGGACACAGGTAACACCATTTTAGGGAAACTCCTCTCACCAGCTTCCCATCCACCACCAGAACCAGAAAAGGTGAGAAGTAAATACGTTTTAGGAGTCCGTACCTGAGCCCTTTTGCATACTGATGAGACTCAACTCCCATAATGTGGGAGTGTGGGAGGGCACAGGGGGCCAATAAATAAATGATTAATGATCAAAAAATGGACCCCTCCCACTGTGGAAGCTTTCCTGTCCTCTCAGTAAATCCTGGTTCTCATTAAAAAAAAAAAAAAGGAAAAAAACTCCAAAAAGTCACAGTGTTTCCACTTTGAATTAGAGTTCCTCCAACCAACCATTTTCCTTTTGCTCGCAAATTCTCTTCTACCCTCCTTCGGTTCTTCTCACTACTATTATCGTCATCATCATCATCATCATCTTTCTCCTCTCCCTCCTCCTCCTCTCCTTCCTCTTCCCACTCACTTCCCCTTTCTAACACAGTCTTGCAGAATGTGAATTGTGTGCAAATCTAAGAATGAGACCTCAAGCGATTTCACAGTGAGAGGATTCTTACAAAGTGGTCACTAGGGCTTAGATCCCAGTAAAGCTGTTTCTATCTTTGAGGGTGATGCAGGGGTGTGTGGTTAGGGGGCCTGTGAAACAGATTTGGGTCTTAAGAAGACAGAGCATGGCTGATCTGGGCGTCTCGGTGGGTTTGAGGTGCAGGTCAAAGGTAGATGAGTCTGAACGCTCTTTTTATGTGAACCTCGTTAACCATGCAGAGAAGGTGCCAAGGACATTTCTACTCTTTTGCTTGAAGAAGAGAGATACATAGACTCTAGAAGACACCATATTTACTACCTAAACACACTGACTTTTAGATAGAAATGCCATCAGTTGTCTCTGCCCAGTTCTGTTGCAGATCCATTAATCATATCCACAAGGATTGCCAAAATGGCAGGGCTCTCTTCGCTTTTCAGTTTATACAGAACAGAATCATTTACATAAAGTCCTTAAGGCAAATAACTGTTGGGGCTCTAATTTATATCTGATCGAAAATTAGCCGTCATTATGCGCTCCATTAGCAGCGTCTTTAATGTGCTTCTAAGCACCATTTGTCAAGCGGCTTGTTAATATCCTTCAAGTCTTTAAAGTTGAGAGCTCATTAAAGAGTACGCTCTGTTATTGATGTAATTTAGATGAGTTTGGAAGAGCAAGTACACCATGCTTTGAATGGGCAACCTCCAGGAGCCAGGGCAAGGGGGCATTTGGTGACCAAGTTCAAGATCAGTGATTTCCCAGAAGCCTTTGCGTTTCCTTGACAGCAGATTTGTGAGTCCTGTGAGGGGGTCTTTGAAGGCCCACTCCTTGAACTAGGTGTAACACATTCATTCCTCTGGGAAGACCTATGTTTGTTTACAAGAATCCTTCCTTTTTTTTTTTCAATTCATATTTACTATGGCTTGCTGAACCTTGCGAGGTGGAGTGGGAAGGAAGTGGGCCCCAACTTAGTGTCCTTTATGAAACAACTCAAGAGCTTTCTTTTTTTCTTCATACCTTCATCCTCTGTTTTGCACCTATTTGCCTCTTGAGGTCTGCCCACTTATTCTACAGGATGAAGGGAGTTAATATCCATTGAGAAAACCATAGACCTAGAGACAAAGGTATTGCCCTTGAACCTATTTTGACTGAGGTACAGTAAACCCGCTTAATTATGTACATATTATTACATTATCTATCAACCACCCCATCAGAAGAGCATAAAGACCAATAAATTACTTCAGTTATTTATCTAAAAATCCATATATTTTGTCATTTTCTTTCTGGAGGAGATTATGTTAGTGTAACACAATAAAGAAAACCATTAGCACAGCCAGAAAATTGCAACTGAGAGCAACAATAATTCCAAGAGCAGGAATAAATAACAGTTAGAAAGCTGCATTCCTGTCCCGGATTTTTCTGGTAGGTCATATCAGCCTCCTTTTGAGTCCAGTCTTGAATGTATCAGTGAATCCTGTGTCGGGAGTTCAGTCAGATTTTGCACCCCTGCCCCACAAATCTTACATTAAAAGAAAAGCATTCAAACCACCGTGATTTTTGTATCCCACTTACTCTGTTCCTTCTCTAAATTCCCTTTCCCTCCTGAGACCTTCTGGAGACTCAGAGATTAATGCAAGATAATGAAAGACATTAGGCATTTTATTCCCTCCTCTAAATTTCCAAGATTCTTTCGGCCTTAGAAGCTTGGATATGAAGATGACTCCACTTTGTCAGACAGAAGTAAAAATAAAACCAAGAGTTTAGGAACTGGATCCGCGGCGTGGGGCTGGTCCAAATACCTCCAAGTCTTCTCTGCCCCACTTCCCTGTATCTCCCCCTCAGAGAATAATCTCCTTTTCATCATTTGTTGAACAGCTTATTCCCTCACGCCACGCCTTAAAAGAGTTCATTACATACACACGGAGAAAGAGAAGGGAGGAAGAAAGATATAATAAGATCAATTTAAGGACATATTGAGGTCATATAACAGCACAAATATTCTCAAGTGCTCTGTATAATGTGCAGTGGGGATTTTGGGCAGTTTTATTGTGTGGTAGGATCCTCATCTCCGTTGTTTTTTACAGGATTCCTCCAGGCTAAAGTAATAAAGCGAGTAATTAGAATGCTAAAGACAGATGTAAATAACAGGAATGAGACAGCGGTGACAGATGAGCGGCTGGGTCAGGAAAGAGCCCAGTTGGTGGAAATGACACGGCTTCCTCGCTCCCGGTCCCCTCCCCCACCCACTCCCCTTTCTCCTTCGGCCTCTGCGCCCTCCCTGTGGTGGCCTTAGGCGGCCGGCCGGGGACACGCCGGCCAAAATTGCGTCCCGGAGGCGCCGCGGTGCAG